>NC_057801.1:117033476-117333476 GCF_018294505.1 Triticum aestivum | reverse complement strand
CAAGTCCATTTCCTCTGTTTTCCGGTACGCCAAACCCCTCCCGATGAACAAGATCCTGTTTCGAACATGGTCGGTCGAACACAAGGCCGTTTCCTCTATTTTGCGATACGCCAGGCCTCGTTTCCATCGGCTGTTCCGTCCAAGCCCTCCCGATGAACACGACGACGCATTCCGTTCCGACCCAGCCGGTTGGCTCCCCATGAACACGACGACGACACTGTTTCTCGATTCCGACCCAGCCATGTACACGAGCCCTGGCCGTACGTATGCGCGAGTAGGCGTTCGAGACCTCGCCCGTATGTACGTACATGGCCGTATTTTCTTTCTTGCACACTGGCCGATGTACGTACGTGTACATGCTACGTGCACTCCTCTACTACAAAATGTGCGCGCCTCTACATCGACCAGTATGTACGTACACGTTCGCGACCAGAATGACAATGCTACGTACGCTTCGACCAGGTGGGTCCCAACTGTCAGGCACTTTCTTGCATGCGAAGATGTAGCTGGTGGGTCCTAGTAGTCAGGGGGCAAATCGTTATTTTTTTTGCCCGGACGCACTTCGTTGCGTGCAAAGATGTAGCTGGTGGGTCCTAGCAGTCAGGGGGGAAACGTTTTTTTTCGCAAAATACGGTGGCCCGTCCGGTGGGTCCCTGCTGTCAGGTGGAGGAATAATTATTTTGCACGTAATAAGGAGGCACTTCCTTGCGGCCACCATGGACCCAGCTGTCAGCCTCTTCATGTACGGTACTCTTCCGATGGAAGTCGTTCCTTGACCATGTTGACCACGCCGCACCGAGAACACCAGGGTGGTGGACGACGGCAAGGCCTAGGAAGGGGACAACACGGATTCGGGGAAGACGCGGCAGTGGAAGCCCGCACGGAGAGGAGTACGAGGGTTCACGGGTTCGGCTGCGATGTGAGGCTACTGTCGCCGCAGGGCCTGGCCAACGGTGGGAGTAGTAGGGGGCGATGAGGCCTCCGCGGCAGCACAACCGGCCACGGGAGGCAGGAGCAGGCGGCACGACCGACGCTGCTTGGGGCGGCTGGATCAAAAAGACCAGAGGTTGAAGAAGCACTACGGCCGTTGGATGAACATCGTACGGTAACTGGAGCTAGAATCGTTCATATTAACTAAGTTGACAAAGGCCTCTGTCCCCGTCAACTTAGTAGGCCCACAAGTCAGCATCCCACTATGCTGGGTCCCAGCTAGCAGGGGGAGTATTCATTTTTTGTGCGTAATAAGGAGGCCCTTCCTTGCATGCAAAGATATAGATGGTGGATCCGACCTATCAACAGGGGGACCTTTTTCGCGAAATACAGAGGTCCTTCCGGTGGGTCCCAGATGTCAGCTGGAGGAATCATTATTCTACGCGTAATAAAGAGGCATTTCCTTGTGTGCGGTCGTGGACCCAGCAGTCGGCCTCTCCACATACAGTCCATGTCTGATGGAAGTCGTTCCATGACCATGTTGACCACGTCGCGCCGAGAGCACCAGGGCGATGGACAACGGCGAGGCCTAGGAAGGGGACGATGCAGAAGCGGGGAAGACGCGGCAATGGATGCCCACATAGAGAGGAGTACGAGGGTTCACTGGTTCGGTTGCGGTGTGAGGCTATCATCACCGCAGGGCCTGGCTAGCAGTGGGAGTAGTAGGGGGCGGTGAGGCCTCAACGGCAGCACAGCCGGCCACTGAAGGCAAGAGCAGGCGGTCTTGCCGGCACTGGTTTGGGCGGCTGGTGCAAGACGAGCAGCGATTGAAGAAGCAGCAGGACCGTTTGATTCAAATCCAACGGTTACTGCTGCTAGAATCGTTTGTTGACTAAGTTGACAAGCCCTGCGTATGCGTCAACTTACTAGGCCCATAGGTCAATCTCCCAACCGGTGCGCCCCAGATGTCAGTGGGAGCAATCTTTTTTTCGCGTAATAAGGAGGCAGATTTTTTTTGAGCAAATAATGAGTCAGTTGATTGTGTGCGGGCAGGCCAGCAGAGGGAGTAGGGTGGGCCGGGGAAGCCTGCGCGGCATCACAGCGGGCCACAAGAGGAGGGAGCAGGCAGTCCAGCCGGCACTAGTTTAGGCAGCTGGAGCAGGAAGATCAGAGATTGAAGAAGCACGTCGGCCGTTGGATGGACATCCAACAGTCACTGCTGCTAGAATCGTGTGTTGACTGACAAAGCCTTGCGTAAACAAGCCAGCCCTAAATATGTGGCGTGTATAGCCCATTTTCTCTTATTTTTATAATTTTTACTCATTTTCTAATTCATATGGAATTTATTGCAGCCCATTTTCCATTTTTAGAATTGCTGCCCATTCAGTACCAGGGTTAAAAAAATTAACTAAATATGTGCGAAATTTTGAAAATTCGCAAAGTTTTGCTGGGGAACAAAATATTCTTAATCCAAAAATTAGTAGCCATAATAAAACAAATTAAGAAAAATATTTCATGTTAAATCCAATGAAATACTCCCTCCGTCCCAAAATTCTTGTCTTAGATTTGTCTAAATACGGATGTATCAAGTCACGTTTTGGTATTAGATACTTCTGTATCTAGACTAATCTAAGACAAGTTTTGGGATGGAGGGAGTATAAAATATCAGTGAAGAACAAAAACAAAAAAAGAAACTAATATCGCATTTGCTATATTTTTTTGGAATTTTTAACCCCTTTGATATTACTTTTAACAGACATTGACCATACTCTTTCTCCAGGCCAGAATGCATCCCTCCTCGTCTTGAAAGATTTGCAGCCCAGTAAGTAGAGAAAACAAATAGGCCTAGCTTGGGTATTCTTCAAAAAGAAATATTGGGCTACCTATTTTCCCAAGAAAAAATTGTTGGGCTGGTCATGTTGTTAGACGGGCCATAGAGACCGCACAACCCAGTTTATAGTCTGCTCCTCCGAATTACTACTCAAAAAAAAGTTGTGCAATTCTGTCGTTAATTGACTATACGTTGAAGATGATGTGGGTCCCAGATATCAGCAGGGTGGATTAGAGTAAAAAACGAGGGGTGCATCTGAGTAGTAAAAGAGGCACTTGCTTGTGTTCGGGAGTGGACCTGGTGGGTCCGTACTGTCATACTCACAACTACAGTCCTCTCCTGATTCACTATGTTGATAGGGACCGTTTTGAAAAAAACTATGTTGACAGGGCCGGACGGCGGCGCCGCGGCGAGCGCACCAAGGCTGAGGATAAAGTGCTGTCACCAATGTGTTGGGCTGGGTTGGACATTCTTATTGAAAAATAAAAATGGACCGGAACTATTTACGACGTTGACTACAATTTGCATGGGTCTGCTGGTTGCAGGAAGAAAATGCTGGGAGAAAGAAGACTGGTCGCTATCTTTGACTAAGAATAATATCGACTGAATGTAGCGACACTATCATAGGAAATAATGTCCTCCTGTTAAATCGTAAATTTAAAGAACTGGTGCATGAGCATTTAGCTTTATTTAGTTATTTACTTATTTGTTTAGGGGACCATGAGCATGTACCTGGGCCGAATTCATGTGAGAGCCTCCCTTCTAGTTAATTATGGGCTCCTCTATTGGGCCTTCATCAGTGGGCTGCATGTTATCAACAAGTGGAAAATGTGTTCCATACGAAAAGTAGTATGCGCTACGTACGGTACGGGGCACTAAAGGATCGAACCGTGCAACGACTTCCAAAACATTATGTTTGTCGTTCTAACAACACATTTATTCAACCAACAAACGAAATATACTATTGATTGTACATTGAAAACAGCAGCAACAGCAACCACGGCTGGGGGTGCAACAGAAGCAGTAAGCAGGCCAGAAGAGTGAAGACGCAGCTCTCTCTTCCAAACCAAACATCAGCCATCATTACAAAAGGGCTACCAAAAAATAACAAGTGTATGCATCAAACTAAGTAAAGATCCTACTACACCAAGTGTATGCATCTAACTAACTGGGTCAGTTAGACGTTACTATTTATTAAGCTATGGAGATTGGCTGACGGCTTGAACCAGATGGGTGCCTAGCGGGGGAAACTCCAGCCAGCAGGTCGAAGTCTGATACTTGCGACCCTCTCTCCTACTTTGGGCTGCAGAGTGTGGCGGCACATATCAGGGTATGGTGCATGCAGAGACGCATGGTACGCTGTGTACACACAGTTTTGCCTGATCCTTGCCGCGCTGCCATCATGATCCTTGCCATCGGTTATCTCCTGGTTAATTGGATAATTCAGTCTGACAAACAGAGAGCGTGTACCAAGGCTACTTACCAGCCTCCAGTCAAAAATTCCTAAAGGCCCAGAGAAGCTGGGATCCTGCTCAAAGACCTTGCAGTGACTGTGGTTGTATTCTGCAAAATAACACGCCCGGTACGTGAACAGTCATCAATCATTCACCATCGTCTGATCGAACCAGGAACCACCTGCAACTGCCATGCCGCTTTTCTTTGAAAGGTTCTGGGATTAGGAAGGGTAGGGACATCACGCGGCCTGCAACATCATACCAAGTTGGAGTCAAATAAAAAAGGGCTCTTGATGTAGTCAATCTTAAGAACAGCATGTTATGAGCATGAATATTTTTTCAGTAAATGTTGACAGTAATATAAGCAAACCATCATGATATCATAGGGAAGTAACATACTGCTGTAACAGCCGATTGTAGCGATGACTGGAGTAGGCCAGCAATACGTCCAGCCATAGAAGGAGTCGACAACATAAATGAAGCCCTTGTGTTCAATGGCATCAGAGAACCATGGAGGACGTACGATCCTGTGATGGACGTGCAGATTTATCCACTTACCGCAGGTGACCTATCAGATAGGTGAGACCGCGGTTGAAGAATGCAATTATCCTGAAGTCTTTATAATTCCCAGATCTTGTGGGCACTTGGCAGATTACAACCTTGAGAAAATCAAACTTGGTATCATGTTGGTTACTATAAGATTCCGAGTATTCTGGGCCGCGGTGCCAAAGCAGTGCAATGTTAATCGAAGGAAGGGGGATCAATCGCCAGATGTAGACTTCCACGAGCATCCCGCTGCCGCGGCCGTCGACGAGCACCATCCAAGACATGTTCATGCCGACCCAGTACATACCGTTAATGTAGTTGAGGGTGACGGGGCTCAGATCGCAGTCAAGGGGTTTGATGCTCGCCACCCTACAATTGTAATGCTGCATGACACGCCGTTTCTAAAGATCAGGCGGCATCAACAAGCAAGGAGCTGGCTTAAAAAGCTCTGGCCCAAGGGCTTTGAGTAAACGGTACAGCCTCGACGAGCATGCGGCGAGTGGCATGGTACTGAGATTGTCCACACGCGAAACAATGAGCTAGATTACCTCTGTGGGGAGCAAATTCCAGCCACTCTTTCGGCGGACGCTGCTTGGTTCTGCCATTGTTAGTGCTTAGGTTTCGAACGATGGGGGGGAGGTGCCTTAGCGGGGATGGAAGATTGGATTAGGGGAGGAGGCGCCTTAGCGGGGATGGAAGATTGGATGAGGGGAGGAGGCGCCTTAGCAGGGATGGAAGAGTGGACAAAGATGGAGAAGCGAATATGTGCTGCGGGAAGTGGACAAGTGATGATGACTACAGCACACCACTTAACTTATGAGACACATACCAGCAGCATAGGGTCATATGGAAGTCAGGCAACTTGCTTGAGTGATCAAAGTACTAGTACTCCCTACAGTACCTACTACTATGTCCTAACTTGCTTGAGTAGAGTAGTACTGGAGTAGGACTCTGCTCTACTACTAGCACCGGAGGAGTAGTATATTCCAATCTAAAATAGTTACAAACTTCAATGCCCAAGCGTGAAACGACTACGAAACGCCATTGGTGCTAACTCCAATCCCCAACAAACGTTCGCTGGGAGACATGCTAGTTGCAAACACCGGCAACACAGTTACAGGATGTGTGTAAGGGTGGCGGTTTTGTCAAATACAATGGCTTAAAAATAGGCCACCGTCGGATGGAAATCTGACGATCACGTGGGATTCGCCAGGACTGAGCTCGTGCCGAACAATCTCCAGATATCATTACTAAAAAAAGGTTAAAACACCCAGGGCTATAACTTGCACTAGCTGACCACTAACAATGATACTAACATAGTGGTAAAATGGTCAAAGACCGTGTCTACATGTTGTTTGGAATTATATGCAAAAAATTTATCAAGATGCCCGTGCATTGCACGACACACCATCATCACCAACTCGGGTTTTCCTCTACTCTTACTCCTATAAAAGACTCAGTTGGTGATGATGGAGGCGAGGAGGCGTGTTCAGCCGGACGTGCAGCGGACGACACAGTACTATTCGATTTGTTATAAAAAACAAAGAAGAGTAGTAGAGATAGAGATAAGAGTAGAGATAGAGACTTGGGGAGGAGCACCATCTACTGCTTCGTGTGCTACTCCTACGCTCCATTCGGCGCCCGCAACGTCCCCTATAGTCACTCCCTCCTGCGCTCCATTCGGCGGGCGCTGTTGAAATTTCGGGAGCGCACTCTCGCGACTGCTGACAGCCACGACTTCACCGACGACGACTTCTTCCCTGACCTCGGCAACCTCTTCCTCAATGACATGGGCGACAACCTCAACGCCAATGGTGCTGCTCCCGTTGCACCGTATGTGTTTCTGTCCTTCCTATTTGAAATCGTGGTAGAATTCATGTTTCTACTCTGTATCCTACTAGATTATATCTGTTCATCTACTTTACTAGTCCGCATGATTAGTTTAATCTATGTTAGAGCCGTCATGATTTATTTTGTGCTTATTCGGATTAAATCTCGTAGCAACGTCCCCTACAGCCACTCCCGCTCCATGGATGGCCTGGTCAATGCCTCCAAGGAGCCCTTCATCTACTTCTATGAGTGCCCGATACTGTTTTGGGGCTCGTCGGCGGACATTGTGCATCACCTCACGGATGCGTGCAGCGGTCACTACTGGACCTTGGAGGAGAACATCAAGTACGAGACGTGCTACCTGTTCACCATGCCGGAATCGCTGGAGGATCACCGCCGCCTGCTAGTCTCGGAGGAGGACGGCATCGTCTTCCTCTTGATCGTGGGCACCGGCAAGGCCCGCGCAGGCCGCCGCCCCGTCTCTGTAGTGTGTGTCAGGGGCGACGACGCTGATGCTGACACTGACACGAGGCCGATGTACGGGTGCGTGCTCACTGTTACTACCCCTCCGAGGTACGTGGGCGGCGACACCGGCTTCATCATGCTGACTAGGACTGTGCAGAGCTGGGACCTTCCAGCCGATGTGGACATGGAAGATGCATGGTATGATTTACCCCCCAACGCAGTGCACGGGGACTCCAAGGAGGTTCACCTGGACATACGCATTATCAAGTTAAATGTTGATCATTAGTCTTCGCTCAGTGTAATCTGCTGTCTAAGCATGTGGAGACTTCCATGCATGATCTTGCTCTATTGGAGTATCGCGCATGAATAAAAGTGTATCCATTTATAATTTAGTCTAAAATCTTCCTTGTATGATTTTTTACTACAGTACTAGTGAAAGGCTTACTATGAACCATTTCTTACATCTCCTCTCCCCCTTCCAAGTCATACTGATTTAATCCCTGCGTCTAGGTGTATAAGGGCATGGTTAATACTAAATAGTATAGCCAACTAATGACTGTAAGAAAGTGCAATGTCATCTCTAGCCAACATGTATAACAATTTATACTCAAAAACTAATTCTTAAAGATCATTTCTTGCAAAGCACAATAAGTGTTATTTCTTCACAAGTTTTGGATGCAAGTTGAACAGTTGAAGCTTTTGTTTGCAAAAGATACCTTTTTATCTATTTCACTCGGATGTTTGTGAGCTCTAGAGATGAAATAATATCCGAAGAAACCTATCGATACCCGTTACACATGAGATGACCCCCACATCCTTTTTCAAAATAAACTACTCCCCGATCAATGCATCTCACTCTTCCGTGCAACGCACAGGCACCTTACTACTACAGATTAGTACGACCAAAAATTCAACTAACATTATATAGTACGATAAATGCTGATGCATGTCACCTAAAGTTATATAATTGAAAATTATGTTCAAATACGAATCCAACGATATAGTTTTTGTTGACATGCACTAACATTTTTTCAGTTATATCTTCAGTCAAATTCAATGCGGGACTAATAAACCACGACCGATGTACTACAAGTGTAGAGGGCGGAGCTGCACGGGAGTCTCACCTCTCACCCCTCTCGTGGCACGGTAGTAAAGCTGTCATATCACAAAACCCAACCAGTGCCATTAATAAGTGGCCTGGTAAAATAAACGGACAAGCAACCATCACATCCCTCCGTCTTTTTTGATTTTCATCTCTCTGCATTTACTTTCTCCGGTTCATCTCGCACATTCGACCCCTAGCTACTACTCCTAGTATCTTATACGTCTCCAACGTATCTATAATTTATGAAGTATTCATGCTATTATATTATCTGTTTTAGATGTTTAATGGGCTTTACTATACACTTCTATATTATTTTTGGGACTAACCTATTAACTTAGAGCCCAGTGCCAGCTTCTGTTTTTCCTTGTTTTTGAGTTTTACAGAAAAGGAATACCAAATGGAGTCCAATTGATGTGCCAATTTTTGACGAATTTTTATGGACCAAAAGAAGCCCCTGGAGTGCAAGAGTTGGGCCAGAAGAGTCCCGGGCTGCCCACGAGGGTGGGGGCGCCCCCCCTAGGGCGCGCCCCTGCCTCGTGGACAGCCCGGAGACCCCCCCTAACGTGATACCTACGCCACAAATTCCTATAAATACTGAAACCTCCAAAAAATAACCTAGATAGGGAGTTCCGCCACGGCAAGCCTCTGTAGCCACCAAAAACCAATCAGGACCCTGTTCCGGCACCCTGCCAGAGGGGGATCCCTCACCGGTGGACATCTTCATCATCCCGGCGCTCTCCATGACGAGGAGGGAGTACTTCACCCTCGAGGCTGAGGGTATGTACCAGTACCAATGTGTTTGATCTCTCTCTCTCTCTCTCGTGTTCTTGATTCGGCACGATCTTGATGTATCGCGAGCTTTGCTATTATAGTTGGATCTTATGATGTTTCTCCCCCTCTACTCTCTTGTAATGGATTGAGTTTTCCCTTTGAAGTTATCTTATCGATTGAGTCTTTAAGGATTTGAGAACACTTGATGTATGTCTTGCGCGGGATACCCGTGGTGACAATGGGGTATTCTATTGATCCACTTGATGTATGTTTTGGTGATCAACTTGCGGGTTCCGTGACCTTGCGAATCTATGCAGAGGGGTTTGCACACGTTTTCGTCTTGACTCTCTGGTAGAAACTTTGGGGCACTCTTTGAAGTACTTTGTGTTGGTTGAATAGATTAATCTGAGATTGTGTGATGCATATCATATAATCATGCCCACGGAACTTGAGGTGACATTGGAGTATCTAGGTAACATTAGGGTTTTGGTTGATTTGTGTCTTCAGGTGTTATTCTAGTACAACTCTATGATAGATTGAACGGAAAGAAAATAGCTTTGTGTTATTTTACTACAGACTCTTGAATAGATCGATCAGAAAGGATAACTTTGAGGTGGTTTCGTACCCTACAATAATCTCTTCGTTTGTTATCCGTTATTAGTGACTTTGGAGTCACTCTTTGTTGCATGTTGCACAATAGTTATATGATCCAGTTATGTTATTATTGTTGAGAGAACTTGCACTACTGAAAGTATGAACCCTAGGCCTTGTTTCCTAGCATTGCAATACCGTTTACGCTCACTTTTACCACTTGTTACCTTGCTGTTTTTATAATTTCAGATTACAAATACCTTTATCTATCATCTATATTGCACTTGTATTACCATCTCTTCGCCGAACTAGTGCACCTATACAATTTACCATTGTATTGGGTGTGTTGGGGACACAAGAGACTCTTTGTTATTTGGTTGCAGGGTTGTTTGAGAGAGACCATCTTCATCCTACGCCTCCCACGGATTGATAGACCTTAGGTCATCCGCTTGAGGGAAATTTGCTACTGTCCTACAAACCTCTGCACTTGGAGACCCAACAACGTCTATAAGAATAAGGTTGTGTAGTAGACATCAGTATCCCTAGCTACTACTCCTAGGGCCAGATCTTTTGGCGGCTTAAAAAGTAAGTCGTCTCTTCCCCAGCTTTTCCCATAAGACTAGTCACTGTGGAGAGTAACATTAAGGCGCCTCACTCATTTATTTGGGCTTCTAAACTACTACTAGTACCTCTGTCCTAGTTTATTCGTGACCATTGTAATTTGTGGTATATTTTGACCAAAGATTTAACTGATAAAATGTTAGTGCATGTGACATGCACAAACATTTTATTAGTAAAATTTATGATCAAAATTTGACACAGATTATAATGGGGACCAATAAACCAGGACAAAGCTAGTAGTAATGGGATTACTATTAATCCAGAAGCCTAAAAGAACTGGCCGCTAGTACTCCTACTAGTAGTACTAGTACTCAAGTTGGAATTCCAATTGCATGGCACAACTTGTTAGGCAAAAAATTCGATACAGGGTGTAGGAAGCGGTTTGGGAATTTGCATGCCTTTCCGACCGG
Source organism: Triticum aestivum (assembly GCF_018294505.1). Lineage (NCBI taxonomy): Eukaryota > Viridiplantae > Streptophyta > Magnoliopsida > Poales > Poaceae > Triticum > Triticum aestivum. The sequence goes on along the minus strand of NC_057801.1, from coordinate 117,322,922 downwards.
TGAGATACTCCATACAAAGTACGATAGAGGAATAACCACAGAGAAGGAAGCTAAAGGTAAACAATCAAACGAGCATTTTTGCATTTGTTTTGCATTGAATCGTTTCACAAGCTTGACTAGTGTTGTTTTTCTACTTTCACAAAAACCACATCGCAATGTTAAAACATGCATTTGCACGTACATAAGTAATAGTAGTACTCCCTCCGTCTAGGTGTATAAAGTCTTCCCTCCTTCTTGGTCATGGTGCACAACCAAAGATGACTTATTCACCTGGATGGAGGGAGTAGCACAGTCTGCAAGCATATATAGAGAGAGACGTGTAGTGCAACAGTATATAGTAAAGTTTGTGCTATATGTACCTACTTACAAAATGCGTACGGATACACAAGGTTTCCAAACTTTCCCTCTTACATTGAACATATAAAGGATGAAGGAGTCCGGCTATCTAGCGGCCGTGGCCACGTCTCCTTTTTTACGCATGAACAGTGTGCGCGTTACTGTAGTGACGAGGGCAGCGAAAGCCAGCAGGCGGCGCAGCAAAGTGAACATCGAGAGAAAAGGGGAAGCGAGCGGGCAGCGCGAGAGAAAAGACCTGGCCGCGCCCCCGCAGCCGCCTCCTCTCCTGCCGCCGCAGCCGCCGCCTTGTCCTCGTCTCCTTTCTTGCCTCAGTGCCGCCTCCTCTCCTTCCTCTCTCTCCCTCTGCGCCACCTCCTCTCCTCTTCATGCATGGCGGCGTCTCGTCATCCCCAACCCCCGCCCATCCCCAGCCTCCTCAATCCCCTCCTCCCACACGAACCCTAGCATAGAGAGAAGATGAGAGGGGGAGAGAGAAGGAAGGAGAGGAGAGGAGGGAGAAAGAGGGAGGAAAGAGGAGAGGGAGGTGTGGCGGCTGACGGGAGAGGGTCATCGGCCGGCATCGGCGAGGTCCCCCTCCCCATGCATAGGTACTCCCCACTCCCCTCCTCCTTCCCTTGATTTAACTCTCTCCCCCCACCCTATCTTTCCCGTGACCTGCTCTGCTTGTTTTGGTTCCTTTTAATTGATGCATTATTTTTGTTTATTTCTGTGTACCCAGGTGACTATGCGAGTTGCATTGACAGAATCCATGTACTAAACTGGGGAATTTTTGGCAGCTACAGCGACCTGACAATTAATTCATTCTCATCCAAGGTAATTTACTTCCCCCCTTTATGTATCATGGATGGATATATGTGATGGTTGGTTGTCATTAGTGAAGTAAGAATTGTTGATGATGACTACCTTTCGAGCAGGTTTACCGCTCGTCTTGCTAATGTTAATTTGTATGTTTTCATTTTTTTTCCTTCTCCATTTTGTTGTATAATCTATGGATGTTGTCCAGAAAGTATTTTGCAACTTCAGAAATCCAAAATTATGGTTCTGATGTTAATGACCAGAATGATGTGGTAGCCTCTTTTGATCCGTATCTATTTTTTCGAAGCTTGAAAGATATACTTGCAGTATGGTCTGTAGATCTCCTTTGCTTTTGTGATACTGAACCCATTTTGGAACAATATTGCTTTGTGATACTGAACCCATTTTGGAACAATATGGCATCAAAGCATTTGGTTTTTGTCCGGCCAATAATGAAATGGTCTATGGGCAAATAAATCATGGTTTAAATTAGGCTCTTTATTTCTCTTTTGATTGATTTAAGGTATTCACATATATAATGGTTCCCAATACCCATAGAATTATTGGTTTTAATTGGCTTCTTGGCTTCTTGCGTCCGCGGGTCATCTAGCGCCGCCGACATCGTTTTCTATCAGGCTCACTTCCTATCTTATATTGATTGTCGTACTGCACTACCTTAGTTTTAAAGATCAGCATCCTAAATTCCTAATCGAACCAGAAAAGCACGGGTGAGTACCAGCTAGCCTCTCCATACTAATTGTCTACACATTGGTTTCTCCTACTCTCTGCTCTTTACTATGCTAATATTTCATTCGATCTAAGTAATTAGGCCCCAGAGCATATATTCTTCACCAAAAATAAACTGTGTAGTAAACTCACTTAGATAGTTCCCAGATTTTACATACTTCCTATTTTTGTCATGCACACAAGATGTTTAATGATGTGTCTACAAACAAAAAAACAGATATTTCATGTCTTTTCTTTGGCCTGCTGAATACCTTCCTTTCAATACCTTTGCTATGCACCTATATGAATTTACTTTACCCTTACAATGACCAAGACAGCAGATATTAAACAAGCCAATACAGAGACAATCATTTGCTTTTCTTGCCTAGTTTTACCTAATTATCAGCAGATCAATAGGCTATATAGAACCTCCAACCTGTTCACTCTGAATCCTACTGAAGACCATCCTACGGAGAAACAGGAGTACTGGCCCTTCGAACTACCTACAAGACCCCGAGGTGCAACCGGCCATGGCAAGGCAGGAGATGTTGAGAGGGATTTTCCTCCTGGATATTGCAAACACTACGTGCCATTGCCCATTAAAAATCTGCCTATGAGTGCATGGGAAAATGTTTACATTTAAGCAACCTCAGTTGCAGATTTTTTATATTTGTTCACTCAAGAGGCCATTAGTCTATACCAGCGATGGAGACAGCTTCCCTTTTCACTACTGTAGAACATATGAAGGTTTAGCTCTCAAGGGAGTTAATTGGCATAAATCTCATCTGTCACAATTTGATTTGTCACGGTGTACTAGAATAGGGGTGCCCTAGTACCCCGAACTTGTGCACGGGCAGTTGTAGCGCACCGCGGCAAGGGCTTGCCGGGTGACTGCCAAGGTACTCCGTGGCTCCTTTGGAGCCATTCAAGAACAAAGTATTCAAGTCAAGAGGACAAGGCCCCGGCAAGAGGAGCTTGCCGGGAAGGCCAAACGAGGCATCTCAAGGAACTTGCCGCGACGCACCACGCGTCCCGCCAAGGCTCGGCGAGCGACAAGCTTCCGGGCGCGACAAGACCACGACCGCGGCAAGACGCTTGCCGCGGCAAGCGGCCACCCAGTGCCCATGCTCCAGCGCATCCACCAACGTGTCGTCCTGGGGGCCTTTCCAGGCACGCGTGGCAGAAGGCTGTGCAGCCAGCGGTAAGCGGTGGCATGCGATGCTGACAAGATCGCCATCGTGGCAGACGGTGGCGCCCCTGACGGTCCTTTTCTACACTGTTTAGGTGACACAGACGGGCATTTAATGCCCTTGTCCCCTGCCGTCAGGGTTAGGTAGAAAGCACTGTACAAGTGGCTATACCAACCACCTCTCTCTTTACGTTTTTGCCCTTCTCTGCGTTGCCACCTGTCGGCGACCCCTTGTGCATATAAAAGGAGGCCCATGCGCAACGTAGAGAGCGTTCGGTTGAGTTCCACTAGTTTGGGAGGCTCGGATCATTTCGAAGCCAGAAAACACTTAGCTCTCTAGAGCAAGAACACAATACAATCAGACAAGCAGCAGTAGGAGTATTATCTCTCCGGAGAGCTCCGAAGCTGGGTAAACTGCTCGTGTGCCTCGCCTCGATCTGCTCTTCGTGCGACCTCCGCCCCCCGCCGAACCGAAAGGGGCTCGGTCCGCCGGTCCCATAGGTGTTCGTGGATCAGTTTCCCCGACATCTTTGGCACGCCAGGTAGGGGGCGTCGAGATTGTGTGAACCTGATCCGGCATTCACACGAGCTAGATCTTCATTTTCTTCATCGACATGCCATCGAAGAAGAAGGCTTCGGAGGCAGCAGCTCCGTCCGCATCGATCTCACCACCACCGGAACAAACGGGTGGTGGGGTTGACGCTGGTGGAAGAACAGACATCGACGATGAAGCTCGCGGTGCTGCCAGGTCCAAGGACAAGGCTGCACAAACATTGGTGTCTTCGCATCCGCCACGTCCCTTTCAGGAGGCGCAAGACTGACAGCGTCATGGTATTCGCAGTACCATATGCTTGTTGGACCAAGATCAAGCTGGTGGGTCTCGAGGCGCTCAAGACCAGCATGCACGCCAACACGCTGGCACGAGTGAGGCACGGTCGCTTGGACGGGATACTGCTCCTTCTAACATAGTTAGGAGTCCGAGCACATCCCGCTCCTCGCGCCGTTCGCCACTGCCGCCCACCACTCCAGCGGAAGCTTTAGCGCGAGCTCAACTGCTCCTGGATTACCCTCCGACGTCGGACAAGATCGACGAATGGAGGGCCACCATTCAGAGCCTCATCGGCTACGCCAACGGCGACACTCCACGGCAGCCGAATACATCGCTGTCGCGGCAGGGTTGCCAGGCGCGAGCCGACGGCGACAAAACTGGTGATGGTGCAACCACCATGCACTCTCCACCCCGAAGGCCAAGATCGCCGACTCGCCAGATCCACCTCGACAGTGACTCCACCGCATCGTCGGATCCACGAGCTCGTCGCGATCAGTGCCAAGTTGCCCTGCGTTCACTTGTGAGCTGCGGCAGGTCCAGTGGCCCAGCACGAAGAATTTCAAGCCAGATGTACCAAAGAAGTACGACGGCAAGACGCATCCGTCAGAGTTCCTCAGCATCTACACCATCGCGGTGCAGGCTGCGGGGGGGCGAGACGACAAGATCCTTGCCACCTACTTCCCGCTGGTGCTCAAACCCAACGTCAGATCCTGGCTCATGCACTTGCCGGACAACTCCATATCCTCCTGGGCTGACCTGTGCCATCAGTTTGTCGGCACCTTCACAGGCGGCCACAAGCCTCCTGGCCAAGAGAGTGACCTTCACCTGCTCGCCCAGAAGGAAGGATAGCCCCTGCACAAGTACATACAGAGATTCAGCAACGTACAGCACAACATCCCAGACATCCACCCTTCCGCGGTAATCAGCGCGTTCCATCAAAACGTGCGGAACCGTAGGATGCGGGAGGAGATGGCGATGTGCAAGATCAGAGACATCAGTGAGCTAGATGCCCTGGCCGACAAGTGTGCACGTGCTGAGGAAGGGAGGAGACTCCCCGGAGAGAATATAGGAGCAGGAGGATCTGACAGTGAGGATACTGCCCCGGCAAGGAAAAATTGGCGGCGGAATAACAGAAAGAAGAAAGGCAAAGAGGTGCTAGTTGTAGAGCAGTCCGGCAATGGAGGTGGCGCCAAGAAAGCCAAAGCTGGTGGCTCCGGCAAGGAGATTGCCGCAGAGGCTATGGCGGTCGCCGACAAGCAGGACGGCACCAACAAGCAGTATTGCAAGATCCACCGCACCAAGGGCCATGATCTCCAGAGTTGCAAGAAAGTTGAGCAGCTTGTTGAGCAGCAGAAGGCTGAATACGAGCGGCGCGACAAGGAGAAGGCCCAGGAAGGTGCAGGAGGATCCGGCAAGAAACGTCCCGGCCGAGGAGGACGCCGCGGCAAGGCCAAGCAGCGGCAAGGAGACAGACCTCCCCGCGGCCGCGACAAGGATGAAGATGACGACGACGACGAAGACATGGATGATGACGAGACTGATGAGCAGGAGTTCCAGAAAGCCACAGAGGTCCTATGCGTTGATGGCGGTGCTTCTCTGCATACTTCTCACCGCCAGCTCAAACAATGGGTGCGGGAAGTCAATGCGGCAGAACCACCCGTCGAGTCGCGCAGGCCTCTGAAATGGTCCAGCACGCCTATCATCTTTGATATTGAGGACCACCCAGATCGCATAACTGCGGTCGGGTGCTTGCCGATGTTGGTTTCACCAACTATCCGCAACCTCAAGGTCGCTAAGATGCTAGTTGACGGCGGGGCCGGCTTGAACCTGATCTCCTCCACAGTGCTCCAGAAACTCCAGATCCCTGACAGCAAGCTCGAAGAGACCGGCACATTTCAAGGAATCAATCTGGGAAGGAGCAAGCCGAAGGGGAAGATCACGTTGCGGGTAACATTTGGCAGCGAGCTGAACTTCAGAACTGAGAGGGTCACTTTTGACGTTGCTGACTTCCCATTGCCTTACAATGGGATACTCGGTCGTCCAGCACTTGCCAAATTCATGGCAGCCTCTCACTATGCATACAACATACTGAAGATGCCAGGCCCGATAAGCGTCATCTCTGTCCCTGGCGACAAGAAGGATGCCCTTATCTGCGCCGACAAGATCTACCGGGAGGCAACAACTGCAACAGATCGCAGGTCACTTGCCGCTGAAGCTCCCGGGGGGAAGAAGAAGACTAAGTTCGGCAAGAGTTCTGATGCCCACTCTGGCAAGCGCACCTCTTCGGAGTGTTGCGCTACCGTTGAGGACACACCATCGAGCTCCATCGGCAAGTGTAAGAAGGCAATGGCAGCTCCACCAGAGACCAGGAAGGTGTCCGCCAAGGAGGAGGGCACTGGTGGTACCTTCACCATCAGTGCCACGCTCGATCCTAAATAGGAAAGCGCGCTCGTTGCTTTCCTGCGGGCGAATGTCGACGTGTTTGCATGGCAACCGTCTGACATCCCCGGTGTTCCCAGGAAAGTAATTGAGCACCACCTTGCTGTCTGTCCTCATGCGCAGCCCGTCAAGCAGAAAGTCAGGAAACAGGCAGTGGAGCGCCAAGAATTCATCGCAGAAGAAATCAAGAAGTTGGAAGCAGCAGGCCTTGTCAGAGGAGTGCTCCATCCTACGTGGTTGGCCAATCCTGTTGTCGTGCGCAAGGCCAATGGGAAATGGAGGCTTTGTATCGATTTTACCGATGTCAATAAAGCTTGTCCCAAAGACACATTTCCCTTGCCGCGCATCGACCATATTGTTGACTCCACAGCCGGATGTGACTTGCTTTCATTTCTTGATGCATACTCAGGATACCATCAGATCTTCATGGAAGAAGAGGATGAGGAGAAAACCGCGTTCATTACCCCATGTGGCACATACTGTTTTGTACGGATGCCCTTTGGTTTGAAGAATGCTGGTTCAACATTTGCAAGGGTAGTCCATCACGCTTTTGAGCCGCAAATGCACAGAAATGTGGAAGCCTACATGGATGACATAGTGGTCAAGAGCAAGGACAAAGCAACCCTGATCCAAGATTTGGAGGAAACCTTTGCGAATCTGTGCAAGATCAACCTCAAGCTAAACCCCGAGAAGTGTGTGTTTGGAGTCCCTTCCGGCAAGCTTCTCGGGTTCTTTGTGTCTCAGCGGGGGATTGAAGCCAATCCCGACAAGATCAAGGCCATTGAGCAGATTGAAGCACCAAAGCGCGTCAAGGATGTACGAAGACTTGCCGGTTGCGTGGCTACTCTCAGCAGGTTTATCTCTAGATCTGCTGAGCACGCCCTGCCGTTTTTCAAAATATTGAAAAAGGCAGGTCCAATGAAATGGACTCCGGAAGCGGAGGCTGCGCTGCAGGACTTGAAGAGATACCTATCCTCCGCTCCAACACTTGTCGCACCTAGGCCACAAGAGAAGTTGCTGCGGTATATAGCGGCAACCAATCAAGTGGTTAGTGTGCGTTAGTGGTGGAGAGGGAGGCAGATGATGAGCCAGCAACCACGGCAGATGCATCCAGCGACAAGCAGGGGGCTTCACCGGCAAGCTCTGGTCTGGCAAGCTCTGGTCCTGACAAAGATGGATCTACGCAGACACACAAGGAGGTGCAGAAGAGAATGGTGCAGCGCCCAGTTTACTTTGTCAGTTCCCTTTTGCAGGGGGCTAGGTCAAGGTACTCCGGTGTGCAGAAGTTGCTTTTCGGTCTTCTCATGGCCTCGAGAAAGCTGCGCCATTACTTCCAAGCACATGAGATCACAGTTGTCACTCGCTTTCCGTTGAAGAGGATACTGCAAAATCCAGAAGCAACAGGCAGGATTGTCGAGTGGGCACTGGAACTGTCAAGCTTTGGCCTCAAGTTTGAAAGCACTTCAACTATCCAAAGCAGAGCATTGGCAGAGTTCATAGCAGAGTGGACGCCAACACCAGATGAAGAAATTCCAGAGACGAGCATCCCCGTCAAGGAAGCAAGCAAAGAGTGGCTGATGTATTTTGATGGTGCCTTCTCGCTGCAAGGCGCCGGTGCGGGCGTGCTGCTTGTCGCACCCACCGGAGAGCACCTCAAGTACGTAGTCCAGATGCACTTTCCCAAGGAGCAAGCAACAAACAATACTGCAGAGTATGAAGGCTTGCTTGCCGGTCTCAGGATCACGGCAGACCTTGGGATTAAGAAACTCATTGTCAGGGGAGACTCACAGCTTGTCGTCCGCCAAGTGAACAAGAGTTACCAGAGTCCATTGATGGAAGCTTATGTTGATGAAGTGAGAAAGCTAGAAGAGTACTTTGACGGCCTACAGATGGAACATGTTCCAAGAGCTCAGAATGACATTGTTGATGGCCTGTCAAAGTGCGCCGCACTTAAGTTACCTGTGGAACCAGGGATCTTTGTGCTCAAGCTGACTCAACCATCCGTGACACCATCAACTGGACAAATCAAGAAGAGAAAGTTGGTTTCCGGTGACTACTTTCCGGCAGAGCTCCCCGAAGCCGCCGCCAAGAAGGTCCCCAAGATCAACACCAAGAGTGCTGAAGAGCAGTTTGCTCCGGCAAGTCTTAGTGCTTGTTCCGTTGAAGCAAACGCTCCCGACAAGTTTTGCTCCGGCAAGCTTGCCGGGGAACATCAAGCTCCGGCTGAGCCGCAGGTTCTCGCCGTAGAAGCGGATGTTCCCGCAGCAGCAGAGGTGCCTTTAGTCCTTGTTGTCGAGCCGCAAGCTCTAGCATGGGCACAGCAGATTGTCCTTTTCCTTCAGACAGGAGAACTTCCCGAAGAGCAAGAAGAAGCGAAAAAAGTAGCCCGGCAGTCGAGTATGTACCAGTTTGTCGACAACATATTGTATAGAAGAAGACTCAACGGTGTGAAATTGAAGTGTATTTGCCGGGAAGACGGACAGAAGCTGTTGGCAGAGATACATGGAGGCATATGTGGTCACCACATTGGCGCAAGAGCACTTGCTGGCAAAGCTTTCCGGCAAGGTTTCTTTTGGCCGACAGCCCTCCAGGATGCAATTGCACAAGTAACCAAGTGTGAAGCGTGCCAGTTCCATTCCAAGCAGATTCATCAGCCAGCTCAAGCTCTCCAGACGATCCCTTTATCCTGGCCATTTTCGGTCTGGGGGCTCGATATCCTCGGCCCCTTCCCCCGAGCTGTCGGGGGCTTCGAGTACTTGTACGTTGCAATCGACAAGTTCACGAAGTGGCCGGAACTGGAACCAGTGAGGAAGGTGACAACACAGTCAGCAGTCAAGTTCTTCAGGTCAATTGTTTGCCGTTTCGGGATCCCTAACAGGATCATCACCGACAACGGCACGCAATTTACGAGCCGAACCTTCATGCAGTACGTCCAATACCTTGGAGCCAAGGTCTGCTTCGCTTCTGTTGCTCATCCGAGAAGCAACGGTCAAGCGGAGAGGGCAAATGCTGAAGTGCTGTGTGGGCTCAAGACCAGGACTTTCGACAGGCTGCGCAGGTGCGGAAGAAACTGGATCGAGGAGCTGCCGGTGGTTCTTTGGTCGATCAGAACGACGCCAAATCGAGCCACTGGCCAGACGCCTTTCGCTCTGGTCTATGGAGCGGAGGTAATTCTCCGCACGGAACTCGTATACGGGTCACCTCGAGTGCTCGGTTATGATGAGCTTGAGCAAGAGTAGCTGCGACAAGATGACGCGCTACTCCTTGAGGAGGATCGTCTTCAGGCTGCTGTACGAGCTGCTCGATACCAGCAAGCTTTGCGCTGCTACCATAGCCGCAAAGTTAATGCCAGAAGCTTCGAGGAAGGCGACCTTGTTCTTCGGCGCGTTCAGTCCGCCAAGAATTCCAACAAGTTGACGCCGAAGTGGGAAGGCCCTTACCGGGTGAAACGAGTCACTAGGACTGGCACTGTCCGCCTTGAGACCAAAGATGGCATTCCGGTGAGCAACTCCTGGAACATTGAGCATCTTCGTAAGTTTTACCCGTAGGGCGCAGTTGCCGGAACCTGTTCCGGCAACCACCTTTTGTACAAGTCTTGCCGCTGTTGCATGTAATCCTTTGTACAAAGCCGGGCGCAGATCCCGTGCATAAGTAAAGCTTATGTGCTTCGCACATCTTGTCACTTTCATGCTTTTTACTTTACATTTGCATGCTTTATCTGACACTTTGTGCAGCACCTATCCCCGGTAAGCAATAACGAGCCGAAAGGCCCCATATCTTTAGTTTCTCTTCTTTCTTTTTCTCAAACAAAGGAAAGGAAGGTTCCCTCGCACACAAGTTTGCCGGGGGGGAAGGAGAAGATAATGGTGTGGACCAGGCGTTGTTTAAGGAAGATTCGCCTTGCCGGGAAGCAAACGACAGAAAAGCTAAGTTGCCAAAGTTTGAGCAATTAGTTTTAACTTTTGAGTTATCTTCCTCGAACGACTCTGCTTTGTGTGGAAAACCTGTGCGCGGAGGAACCAACTCATAGCTAGATGCGCCCTTACTTTGTTTCGAGTCCGCTCAACGACTTAAGTGTGCTGCAACTAGTCGCGACAAGGTTTCTTGTCGGAGCGGCACCGCCAGCAAGCTGCTGACGTCCCGCACTCAGCGCTCGCGGCTCGGGTGCCTGCGCCGACAAGTTCCCTAAAAGCGTAGGGTAAAAACATACAAAGCAAGGGATCTAGTAAAGGAAATAACATAGTGATCATCATCTAAAATAAAGTTATATTACAAGATAACTTGTCGCAGCTCTAACACATTGTTCCCATGACATGAATAACAGCGGCAAGGAAAAAGATAAAGCGGGCGGCCTAGTCTACGCGACCACCCTCAACCCTCCTGATCTCGCTCACCTTGTCCACAATGGGTGCGACAAGGGCCTTGAGTGCCTCCAGATCGGCGTTGGGCGGCAGGGATCTGAGGACGTTGGTGAGGTTGAGGCCCGGGTTGCGGAAAGCCACCTTCACCAGCACCTTCTGAAGAACTCCCGCGCAAATCTTGCGCGACTCGTCGGCCAGCTGCTTTGGGATCTTCTCCCGAAGCCGCTGGAGGGCCGTCGCCACGCCCTTGAAGAACAAACTAAGCTTGGCACTGGGTTGGAGATGCTTGTCGGAAGAGTACCCGAAGTCCTCCATCCCCAGCTGCGCCAGCTCCCCGTCGATGACTGCGGCGATATTCACCAGACCCTCGGTCCAGTGCTCCACCGTCTCCCTGAATGAGTTCTGGGTGACGGCGATGCTCGCCAGCATCGCCTCGTCGGCCTTGATCTTCTCTGACAAGGCCACCTCTCGCTCCTTGGCGGCGTCCAGCGTCTGCGTCAGCGCGGCCAGCTTCAGCTCGAGATCCGGGTTGGAGTCCTTGGCGGCGATGAGCTCCTTGCTCCTCTCCGCGAGAAGACCTTGCAGCTCACCGTGGGCAGCAGCATCCTTCTCACACTCGCGCTTGAGCGCGGCGAGCTCCTGCCGCTCGTCCGGAGATTGGCCTCCAGCTGCGCTACCTTTGCCTCCAGCTCTTTCTTGGCGGCCTCGGCAGCCGTGGCGGCATCCCTGGAGCTCGAAGCCCAGGGGAGCTTGATGAAGACGCCATCGCCGGCCTTCAAGTAGGCGCCGGGCTGGGGCTCCTCGGAGTCTGGCTCTGCGGCAGCGGCGGGAGGATCGGCGGTCGGTGCAGCGCCTGGCGCTCCTGCGGCCTCAGGGCCGTCAGTACGACCACCGGATCCCTCGCCGGCTTCTGCGGCGGCAGCCTTGGCGGCCTCTTCGCCGGCAGGTTCATCAGCGCCGGCCTCTCCTTCAGCGGCTTCGGTCTCCATCGGCTTAGTGGCGGATGGATCTGAAGAACGAAGAATGGAGAGAAGTCAAGCAAATACGCAAAAACAAAGTCAGAAGAACAAAAACCCAAGGGCAAGTTTTTAGGCAAGTGGATTACCTGTGATGGGATCTGCGGTCGCGGTCTCAGCCGCCGGAGGATCACTGGTGTCGTCCCTTGCCGGAGAATTGGCCCTTGCCGAAGAGTTCTCCCTTGCCGGAGAGCGCTCCCTTGCCGTGGACTCCTCCTTTGGCGGTGTAGTCGAAGCAGATGGCGCTTCGGGGGCGGCTTCCGGGCCCTCCTGGTGGGGCTGCTCTGCTCCTACACACATCCAACAATCAAGATATCAGTAAGAGAAAAGAGCACCCATGCGCACCTGACGGCGGGAAGTAAATTATATAAACTTACACTGGGGGCTGCGCTGGGGGCTGCTCTGGGGAGTAGTGGCCAGGTCCGTCAAGGTGGGCTCAGGCACGCCCCCTGCCGACACGGTAGGATCGTCTTCGATGACGATCACCGAGGCCTTAGCCCTCTTTGCCGCTCTCTGGGCCAGCGTCCTGAAAAGGAATGGATTCAGATCGAAGCAAGTCAGATATAGAATAAAAGCGACAAGATTGAAGAACTACGAGGACAGCAAGGAAGCTTACTCTTCTTCTTCGTCATCGGAGCTAAGCGCGGAGAGATCGAAGTCCGGCTCGCCTCCGGTGCAACGAGGCGGAGGAGTGGGCTCCCTTGCCCGCTTGGCAGGAGCAGCAGCGGTGGACCGGGAAGGTCCCGCTCCAGTTGCCGCAGAGGCGGGAGGCGCTCCCGCGGCAACGGTGCTTGCCGCGGTAGAGCGTGTCGCGCGGCTCGGCGGCTGTTGACCCGTCTGCCGCCCCGCTGCATCACCGGTCCTGCGGAGACGCCTTCTTGGTGCAGCCGGGGGCTCCACTTGCAGCAAGCTGTCTGAAGGTTCCGGGTCTTCCTCGCCGGGCTCGCTCGGCTCAGCCTCGGGGCCGGCAAGATCTTCCTCGCCAGCGAACTCCTCGCGCTCGGCAAGGCTTGCCGCCTCTGCTGCATCTGCCTCCTCCTTAGTGAACCCGAACTCACCCGCGGCAGCTGCTGCCGCAGCCTCTTCCGCCCTAGTGGCGATGCGCTGCAGCTCCGCGTCGGTAGTGTCATGGGTGAGGCTCCTCTGCTCGTCGGCGCGGATCGGCACTTCCTCCAGGCTGTCGAAGAATGCCCGCACGACGTCATCCGCAGGCTCTTGCCAAGTTGGGGCGATTCCGTGCGAATCGCACAACGGCATCATCGCGCGGATCCGGTCAAGTGAAGAATTGTTGCACAGCGGAACGATGCTCCTCGGCAACAGGAATGGGTGCTGAGGGTCGCGTTTGAACAGCTCCAGGAGCATTGCGTCCAGCTCCGGGATGGTGAAATTGAAGTTGAGGCCCGGGCGCAGCCTCATGATGTCCGCCGAGTTCTTGAACTCCCAGGCAGGTCTCCCTCTCTCTTGCAGGGGGGCAATGCGGCGGCGAAGGAAATCTGCGCCGATAGCGCCTACAGTGAGCCCGGCAAGCCTAAGGCGGAGGATTCGGGTGACTGCGATCTTCATCCTGTCGTCTTCCGGGGCCACGTTGCTCCAATCATTGCCGCGTACTATTGGGGCTTGGCGCACGGCAGTGAACGGCTGCGGGTTCTCCTCAACAATCCAACACCACTCTGCTCTCCACTCCTCCCATTTGCTGCGAAGCTCACCCTCCGGCAAGCGGCTCTCCTCTCTCGACCCGAGGCATGAAGAAGTGGCGGAAAAGGGCTACATTGGGGTGGACTCCGACAAAGTTTTCGCACAAATGTGCGAAAACTGCCATGGTCAGGACGGCGTTGGGGGTGAAATCTAGGAGGCGGAGCCCGTATGTGTTCATGATATCACAGAAGAACTCCGAGAAGGGCGGGCAGAGCCCGCAATAGAAGAATAGCGCAAAGAATGGGTACCCGTTTGGAGCCATCTCCGATGCGGTGGCCGGGAGTACCCTCGTGCGCGGGTGCGCACGCGTCTCCGTCGACCAGAAAAGGTAATAATACTCCCTCAGCTCCTTGGCGCCGAGCTGAGGGGGGAAGATGGCCCGCTCCTTCCGCAGCGCCACGAGCCGCTGCGCCTCGGCCGACTTCACGCCCTTTCCCTTGTCGGCTTTCGGAGCCATGGCGGAAGTGGCGGAGGAGGTCGACGGCGTTGGTGGTGCTGGTGGCGACGGGGGGCGGAGCGCTGCTCTCTTTCTGCTTCAAGAAGGAGGGGGGAGCGGCGGAGATTTCTGGACTTGGAGCAACAAACGGCGAAGTGGGGAAACTGCCCCTGTTTCCCCTGCTTATAAAGAGGGAGGGGGCGGACGTTTCGCCCTTCCGAATAAAGAACCCCCATGATCTCTCCCACGATGCCGCATTCAACGCGTGCCATTGGGGGAGGGCGCGGTGGGTACGGGGAAAGATTCAGCTTTAGCCGGCCGTGCGTGCCCGTGCCCTGTTTTGGGCCTGGCCCAATAGCGCTCGGCACTGTGTGTGGCCCAGGCCCGGGGGCTCCTGTCGGTGTACTAGAATAGGGGTACCCTAGTAACCCGAACTTGTGCACGGGCAGTTGCAGCGCCCCGCGGCAAGGGCTTGCCGGGTGACCGCCAAGGTACTCCGTGGCTCCTTTGGAGCCATTCAAGAACAAAGTATTCAAGTCAAGAGGACAAGGCCCCGGCAAGAGGAGCTTGCTGGGAAGGCCAACCGAGGCATCTCAAGGAACTTGCCGCGACGCGCCACGCGTCCCGGCAAGGCTCGGCGAGCGACAAGCTTCCGGGCGCGACAAGACCACGACCGCGGCAAGATGCTTGCCGCGGCAAGCGGCCACCCAGTGCCCACGCTCCAGCGCATCCACCAATGTGTCGTCCTGGGGGCCTTTCCAGGCACGCGTGGCGGAAGGCTGTGCAGCCAGCGGTAAGCGGTGGCATGCGATGCTGACAAGATCGCCATCGTGGCAGATGGTGGCGCCCCTGACGGTCCTTTTCTACACTGTTTAGGCAACACAGACGGGCATTTAATGCCGTTGTCCCCTGCCGTCAGGGTTAGGTAGAAAGCACTGTACAAGTGGCTATACCAACCACCTCTCTCTTTACGTTTTTGCCCTTCTCTGCGTTGCCATCTGTCAGCGACCCCTTGTGCATATAAAAGGAGGCCCATGCGCAACGTAGAGGGGGTTCGGTTGAGTTCGACTAGTTCGGGAGGCTCGGATCATTTCGAAGCCAGAAAACACATAGCTCTCTAGAGCAAGAACACAATACAATCAGACAAGCAACAGTAGGAGTATTATCTCTCCGGAGAGCTCTGAAGCTGGGTATACTGCTCGTGTGCCTCGCCTCGATCTGCTCTTCGTGCGACCTCCGCCCCCCGCCGAACCGAAAGGGGCTCGGTCCGCCAGTCCCATAGGTGTTCGTGGATCATTTTCCCCGACAATTTGCATGGCTCTAAACCTAGGCAGCAATGATATACGTGTATTTATATATACTTTTGCATCACGAAGTTCGGCAGCAAACATCACAATGCTCATAATGAATGGAAAGATATTACCCTATATAGCAGCTGAACTGTGTGTGTTTCATTCCTATAAATGTGTACTGGGACAATGCTTACAATGCTCTCTCTCTCTCTCTCACACACACACACACACACACAATCACGGTTGTTCCTGTATTATCCTTGTATATGCAAACTACTTTTTGTTTCTTATACACAACGACCTATGTTATATGTTGGGTACATATTTCATGCTTGGTGTGGAGAAGCACGGGAGGATGAGTAGGACGGGCATGGGGAAGGAGCAGCCAGGCCGGAGCTCCGGCGTTGCTCGTGTCATGGTCGAATGGAGCCGGCCATCACTATGGGCTTCTGCTCGCCGGTCGTCGTTCCCCGATCTCAGTTGCTCATCTTTGGCTTCACCATCTTCTCCCCTGATCATGCATCTATTTTAGATCATATAATTATGCTATATCATATATGTTGTTTAGTTCAGACTTGTGCATGTGCATGCATTGGCATTGATTTAGACAGAGATATTGCATGATTTGTACATAGGAGTACGAATGATCTAGGAATAAATGTTTGAATAAAGTTAGTAGTGAGATTTAGGTAGAGGTTACCTGCACTGTTCTGTTTTATGTAGATTCTAAGCTGCAAAATCATACATGGTCTTGTTAGTAATTTGTTTGAGTTGTGAGTTTAAGCATTTTCCCTTGGAATGTTTGTATGTGTGATCACTTGCTTTTAGGTTCCCAGTGGTATATCATGAGAAGTTTCTTACTTTGCACCGGGTGATCAACTACATATTTAGACGAATACACTATTCAGGACAACATTAAGATTTCTAATGTTGTATTCCTCTTTCAAGATTGCAGTTTTCATAAGGCTTAGATAGCTAAGGTCAACAATTTTTTTACTATCCTCTCATATCCTATATGGTGTCTAAGAAATACTAATGTAGACAATTCAACTTTTTAAAATACCTTCTGGCCAATTATGTGGGGGAAGGTGCAGCAAGTCGGCCCTCGCGTTGCAGTAGAGTGGAGCCGGCAATTTTATGATCGGTCTCTAAATATTTCAACTTGCACAGTTTGAATTAGCTTCACATGGTATATAGTTTGAACATAGGTATTCCTTAATTTTTCATATAAAAGGTTTAGAATTATTACCCTCAGTGCTAAAACTCGAAGTTACTAACAAATGCAAACGTTTCTGTTACAAAAGGTTTAGAATCATTACCCTTGATGCTTGAATTTGGACCTTGCACCTTACTTGGGTAACATAGAGCCAAATGGCACATTGTCCAAATACACGTTCAAAACACTTTGGGTTTGACATGTTCTCTATACTTTATCAAACATAAAATTACTAAAAATGGCAAATATTTCTCAACACAAACATGGTTTCAAATGGGTCTCTGCGCCATTTGGCGCACCGGGTCATCTAGTACTTAATTAAGGACGCTAATAATTCCTGAACATTCGGGATTTATCATTTGCGTCCCAAAACTAATGAGATCACCTTACGAAACTAAATTATACTCCTACTAAAAGCCACAACGCTCGCAGGAGTGCTTGCGCCACGTCACGAGTGCCCTGGTGTGCGGCCGTTTCCCAGCGCGCCAATACAATGCCTCTTCCTCAGCCTGCAATTCATGAGGTGCTGATTGGCGGCTTGCCGGCGGGTGAGCGCGGTCTCACCGGTGTGGTTATCCGGCGCCAACAGGTACTCCTCCTTGCTGGAAGCGTGCACCCGGTGCACGTACCGCCAAGAGTAGATGAGGCGCTTGGGCCCAACTACACTCAGGGCTTTGGCACGGGCGTCCTCCGCCACCCTCACAGCCCTTGCACGAGTCTTCTGCCAAAGAGCCAATTTCCTGACTCTCTCGGACTTGACATAGACCTGCCAGGCAGCTTGCCCCGTGGCGCTCTTCTCTTCCTCGGCCTTCTTCTCTGCCTCTATTTTGGCGTGCTCTGCCGGCAACAAAGCCTCCAACATGGTGACATCCATTTCTTTCAATAGATCATCAAGGTTGGGGGGCTCGGTGGGCGGCGCGGCGTTCTGCTTGTAGTGGGGAGATGACGTGTCCCCCGATGCGCGTGGTGGCGAGATTGGGAATGCTGATGCGTCCACCTAGATGTGTCGCGGTGAGGAGTGGAACATCGATGCCTCCTCCTTGACTAGTGGCGGCGAGGAACGGAACGGCGAGACCGTCTGGGCAGTGCAGCGAGGGGCACCTAGGGCTTGGGAGGGGCGATGCCATGGTGAGAGATAGCGATGAACATGAGCGTTCTTCCAAATGCCGTGGGAGGGAGGGGGAGGAGATAGCGATGAATGTGAGTGTTCTTCCAAATGGCATGGGAGGCGCAGTATATATAGCGAGCAATGGCACACCTACGTAAGATATGGACTAAGATGCACTGACTTAACTGCAGGTCCAGTTGCATCACTGACATGTGGGCCAGACCCTTGTTGGGCCCACATGTAAGTGACCCAATGCACCTGCAGTTAAGTAACTGAAGCAGCGTCCCGGAAGATATGTTGCGTGATTAACGTAACAGCTACATGGGCATATTTGTTGGAGTAAATTACGGGGGAGGGAAGGGGTGGAATTATTGCTGGTCACAACTGATTGGACGAGCGCGAGGGGAGGAGAGTCATGCATGCAGATTTTTGCCACACGGGGTGGAGTGGTGGGACCGCCAGAGGGAGAAGGAGAGTCTGGTAGGCATATTGTTTCCACACATGGAGAGGAAAAGATTTGGAGATGAACGAGCTTCCTGCAGGTATGGGGAACGGTGCATAATAAGTCATCTTGCATGCCGGGCTAGGTATAGTCTCAAGTCATTAAAAACATGCACGCCCCACACATGTTCATATTTCAAGGTGCACTAAATTATGGCATGAGATGATTAAGGCTAGCCATAATGGTGGTATCTTAGCTGGTATCATGCACATGGAAATAGCAAACATGTTGATGTGGCAAAGAATTACAGAAGAGAGGGGGGTTAGAGTAACTACTGTTCATGCATGCATTGGTAAACACATTTTTTTGTGAAGAATGTCAACATTAGTTGAGTACTTTTGCAGACTACAAAAACTATTCCACCGCCTCTATCTTGCCAAGAGTAGGTGAAATTTTTGAATCGAGCCCTTTAAACTAGAAGGGAGGTAGTAGTACTCTAATAGCTAACCTTGTTGTGATGACAAGATAGGACATGGCATGCACCTGGACGGAGGAACTAGTCTGCATTGTGCATTTAAGTGTTGTCTGAAGTCAATGTACCTCTACTTTGACCAAACTTATAGAAAAATGTAGGACAACGCTAACGCCCACACGTGTGGTGGGAGCCAAACCCGCCCACATGCCCTATAGCACACATACTATGACATGTCACCGCACACATGCATGTGGAAATCTTTTTGGATTTTCTGTTATTAAAATGTTTTATCTCTTAAATGAAAAATCCGATTGAAGATCTGTTTTCACCATTAAATCCCTCGCGACAAGATCTTTGAAACTAGATCTCATATCAATATATTTTGACGAAATTTTTTTGGTTAAAAGTTGTCATGTCTGTTGCACATGAATTGTCATGATGTTTACACTGAAGTTGCCATGATATGTTTCAGCTATTTTCTTCTACATTTAAAAGTAAATTTTGACATATTATAAAATGAGGAATTAAGAAACTAGACTTGCCATGCACCATAAATTAAAATTGTCATGATACATGCACTTAAAATTTCCATGGTTCATAAAAAATATCTTCATGGTCAAAGTACTGGAATTGCCATGATCTACAAACTAAAATTGCCACATGGGAACTTTAGTTTAAGCACTATGGCAACTACAGTGTAAATGTCATGGCAACTTTTGGGCAATTTTCTTTTCGTTGAAACATATCAACATGGGATCTAGTTTTGAAGATCTCGTCGAGACGGATTTAATGGTGAAAATAGATTTTTAATTCGCTTTTTTAATTAGGAGATAAAACATTTTTAAGCCGAAAACGTAAAAACATTCTGCTGATGTCATCTGTTCATACGTGGGAAAATGAGTGGTGATGGAGGCGTGTGAGCGATGTGCAAACGCCCACACGTGTGGGCGTTAGTTTTTCCGAAAATGTATCAACATTCACAATGTCAAATCAATATTTTTATACTCATTATAAAATGTAGTTCTTGTACCCATTTTAATTAGTATTGTAGATATTGATATTTTTAGTATAAATTTGGTCAAACACTTTGCAAACGGTTGACGGAAGTGAAAAGGACCAGAGGGAGTATCATGCATGCCAGTAGGAAAAAAAGTTGCTCATTTATAGACGGTCGAAGTCTCAAAGGGCGCGACCGCGTGAGGGAGGCGAAGGTCCTGGGAGGCGCGACGGTTGACGGAATTAAGCGAAGTTACATCCACGTGCCGCCATGGGTGCGAATAGGCAGAAGCTATACCGTCAGGCCTACGGTATGGGTCTACTAGACATGACATCTAGTGGGTCCCGCATAGTTCTCGAGAACTCTTTGGGGGCTTGCAGCCGTCTATCCACCAGGCAAGCCAGCAACCCCACGCCATTCGCACGCCCTACTCGTCCCCGTCTTCTACTAGTACAGTACCTTACGACAGTTCTCTCCCAATCGTCCTGTCCTTTCACATTACACCAGTTCAACTTCTCCTAACCCTCCTCCAAAATCCATGGCCTCCCAAATCTCCGTAGTCTCCGCTGAGTACCAGGTTAGAGCCATCACCGGCGATGAGTTCATCGTCATCTACACACGTGGATCCGCGACGGTGAGAGCGTGCCTTGCTCGCTTCTTACGCATGTTCAACAGTTCAAGGGATGAGTGGGTCGCTGGGCTAGATGTTGAGTACACCACAGCCTTGGAAAGAGAGAAGATTCTAAAGGAGGAAGAGAAGAAGAAGCCCGCCGTGATCCAGGTTTGCGTACATAATGTGTGCTTGGTCTACCAC
This sequence comes from Triticum aestivum, assembly GCF_018294505.1. Classification (NCBI taxonomy): domain Eukaryota; kingdom Viridiplantae; phylum Streptophyta; class Magnoliopsida; order Poales; family Poaceae; genus Triticum; species Triticum aestivum. Next base: position 117,302,735 of record NC_057801.1, on the reverse strand, counting down.
ATATGCCATGCCGATGTTGAGTGCCAGGATTTTAAGAACTTCCTTAAGGATGAAAGAGTGAAATTCGTTACTATAGACTTTAGGAACGACAGGGATGTCCTGTGTCAGATAGGCCTCATTGTAGGCCAGCCCTTCGATCTCCAGAAGGCAAACCTGGTGTCCTCCTCTCAGCCTTCAATGCTGACCCTGGTAGCAGCCATGATTGATCCTTCGTACGCTAAACTGAAGAAACCTCACCACGAGTTTCCTCATGCATGGGAGTCGAAGACATTAGATGATGATCACATCCTGTACGCAGCAATGGATGCCTACCTTCATTTAATATCTACAAGGGTTGGATGAAGAAGAAGAGCCCAGTTTCCAGTTCAAGCAAAGAAGCGTCAGCGAAGAGGAAGAGGAAGAGGGACGAGGACGAAGTCGAGGACGTGGACTTGGACTCCGAGTAGGTGTTAGTGTCGTCGCTCATGCTGGTTCTACTGCAGTGTCAAGCGGACTAGTTGCTTAGTTTATTTTCAAGGGTGTGTTGTGTTGAGGCCCCAGCAGAACTATGTTTATGTTCTTTCTCGTTATTTGAACTCTTTAGTACATACAGTAGTACTAGTACTATGTCTTACTACTGTTCTTCTTGCAGTTGGTACTACTGCTCGTATCTTCGTGTTCCTACTGTACTTAATACGTTCGTACTAGTAGTATAATTTGGGTCAGTCGATTCGTGAAAGAAGTTCGACTGAGCTAAGGAAGAAGACGACAGAGAAGCTACCCCAGTATCTATATTAGGGTGGCAGGGTGCCCATGATCTATCTTATGAGTGTTGGGTGTGGAATGCAGTTCGCCGGAAAAAATTCAGATCGTGCCTGGGGTTAAACGGATGGCGGGGTGGGGGGAGCATGGCGGTGGCAGGCGGTTCAAGGGAGGGCGGGGCGGCGGCAGCAGGCGGTTCAGGGGAGGGCCGGGCGGCGGCGGTAGGCGATTAGGCGTGTGGCGGGCTGAGAAGATGAAACGTGCATCAATTTCGGAGGTTGAAGAAGCCCTTCTAGCCATCCATGTTGCATCAAACGGCTCACAAGAGTCGACTGACCCAAATTGCTCCCTTAGATTGCAGCATCCACGTGGCATTCAAGGTCTCGAAGGTAGATTCCGTGTCCGCGCCCAGTTTGCGGGCTCGACGCGTGCGTGACCGACTTCCGCCGCAACAGCCACCATGCGTGACTCCTCCGCGCGGGCGGAGACAACAATGACATGCTCTCATCCTCCTCTTCGTATGCTGCGTGCATAGACGCGGCTCCACCAGCTGCTCGCGTGCTTGGCAGCGCGTCGGTATCGCGAGGAAGGACTGCTGACAACGTGAGCGGGCGAGCCTTCGGCTTCATGGCATAGGGATGGCAGCGACACGGTGGTGATGGGCGAGAAATTGTTGGCCGGAGCAGAAGGGCGCCGACATGCACAACGGCAGTGGTGCCATATTGATGAGTGCATGCATGGGAGCTTAGTTTAGTTTTATATATATGGTTGGTCAAACTTAAAAAGAAAACCGTACTAGTACACGTAAACATTAGACTTAGGCAGCGCTTTTATTAGTTACCACAACCACGATACGGAATCCTGTGCGAGCACGTGAACCGCGGGCGTGCGGTCGATCGAACGGTGTGTCACCGTATCGCGCTCGAAGCACATTCACCGAACCTTTTTGTGTGTGTGAAAACAATCCTCGAATATTACTCAACTTTTTTTCCTGGAAAAGTTCTTGACGCTACAATATTTCCATATATTTGAATTTAGCTCTAGTTCGTGTTTATTTGGATTTGGACATTTTAGGTGCGCCCTGGTTTTTTTTAATACTGATTTTGTGTGTGTGACTGAGAGAGAACGTGTGTATGTGTCCATGTGTTTGTTGTGGCGGAAGGGCAATGTGTAGACGGTGTGCGTGTGATAGAGACATAGAGAGGTGTGAATGTGCAAATGATCATGCATGAGTGAGACATAGACAGATGCCGATACGTTGTGTATACATGAGAGAACGGTCTTCTATTTTACTTGTGTGTGTGTGTGAGAGAGAGAGGAGCATCCGCAACACAACAACCATCTCTCTCGATTCGTCCGTCCCTCGCACGATCGCATGTAACACATGCATCAACGTGCACATTTTGACACCCTCACCCAGCCCCTGCCCACCTCAAGGCCCACACCTCGCTCTCTATCTCGCACGCACAATCTCTTTGTGAATACCCTGTTTAGCATGTAGCTTTCCGTCACATACACACACATTTCTCTCCTTAGGTTTGTTTTATCTCAATATCTCTCTCTCTCTCTCTCTCTCTCTCACACACACACACACACATCACAGCACACACACACACCCTCCCCCGAGCACACAATTCATCCCCATCCAAGGTTATATGGCAACCACTCTCACTTGTGCTTCTCTGCACCCCAGCGTGCACAATACCTCAATCTTCCAAGAGGGCATCGAGGAGATCGAAGACGGCGACCACATGCGCTAGAGAATGCGAGCCATTTGGAAGCAGGATGATGTGATGACGGCTGACTGACTCCTCCCCCCACCCTCTCTCTCGCACAAAATTACCAATCCCTCTCTCCCCCGCACAAAATTATCAATCCCTCAACCCACGAGATCCTTCCCCTCTCGTCCATATTTTTTCCAGCTCTCTCATTAAACATGTTGTCTCTTCTCCTTCCACGTGTACAGAATCCGGATGCACACGCATCTCACGTATATTACATGTCTCCATCTTTCTCACGGGCCTAACTTCTTCCTCTCTCTTTCTCTCTCTATCTCATTAGGTTTGTCCCCTACTCTCTCTTCCACATACATACAATCTTTCCCACCCTATCTGCTCCATCTTCGCAAGCTCTTTCTGCACGTTTCATTCACACATTGGGATATGTTCAAAATGTTGCTTTTATAGTGGCTGATGTAGAGTTATGGTTGGTTTTGTTGCATCCTACAAAGTAATAACTATAAAATGCATTTAGATTCTCATTTGACTGGTATTATGTGAGTTTGAGCATGTTGTGAAGTACTATAACCTCGTATACATCTTGGAATTCAACAATGATTGTAACTATTGAATTGTATAGACCATTACATTCGAAGTCAGTAGCCTAATATATTTATTTCACAATTTCAACAAATGACTAATCCACTACAAACTAAGAAAACAAATGTGTACTCCCTCCGTTTTTATTTAAGTCCGCGTATTAGCATTGGTCAAAGTCAAGTTTTGTAAACTCTCAGAAAGTTTATAAAAGATATTAACATATACAATAACAAATAAATACCATTATATTCATTATTGAATGTACTTTCACAACATACATATTTTTTATGGTAAATGTTTATATTTTCTATAAACTTGGTCAAACTTTAGGAAGTTTGACTTCGGTCAAACCTACTAATATGCAGAGTTTACTAGTACTACTCGCTAATTGCTTAGCCGAATCACCCAGCGCGCCACACAGGGAGTTCAGTGTCACAAAATTTTGAGGTCGGCGGGAAAATCTCTCACGACCCTGATTTGAGCAGTGGGAAGTTACCATCATAGCCTTCGGAACAGGCCTATGGATGACGCTTGGTAGGGGCTGTTTTCGTAACTTCGGGTTCACCCTACCCAGCCAACCCCACCCCGGCACCCAGAGTAGTACACCTGAATACTCCCCATTTTCTATCCCCTTCTACATCGCTACACTCGTCCACCGCAGCGCATCTGCCTCATCGACGTCCTTGTACACCGCACTGGAGCCGGTCCACCGTCATCGTCGTACACGGAGCCTCTTCCCCGGAACCGTCTTCCACGGTCTCGGATCTGCTTCCCGAAAGCCGACGCCAAGCACAGAAGCACCACTGTCATGGACAATGAACTGACTCCCGTTGCCGACCATGACTCACAAAGGCCGCAGCGACCATCGTTCTCCTCCTCGACTGGTAATGTGTGTATTGAATCACTTAGCAGTACATGTGTTGTTCCAATTTTGTTCATACCTACCCTTCAAATTTCCTGGGTTCTATTGTTCCCGTAGAAGTAATAGGTTATAGACTCCATTGTCCAACATAATATCAGCTTGTAATTGTGCGTAGCTCCTGGACCGCGCTGTGCTTGGGTAGGTTTTTAATCTACAACCAGTAGTGTGGCAAATGATGGAAAGTTTTTTAGAACTAGCAAGATGGACATGCGTTGCACACATCAAGATGCATTTGTATGAGTAGTTTATCTTGTGGCAGAAAAGGGTGAACGAGGGAAGGCCTTATTTGCAATTATGGAGAGGGGTGTGGGTATCTTTTTGCAAAATTGCCATTGTTTTGTTCCTATCTATCAGATATAAATCGGATGGCCTATATTGCAGGATGGAAGGCACACCATCATCACCAACTCTGTTTTTTATAAGAGTAGAGAAAGAAAGTAGAGAGTAAACAAGTAGAGATAAATATTAAATATAAAATAAATATAACAGTAGAGAAGAGAGTAGAGATAGCACAGACGTCGGGAAAGGATCGCGCGCGTGGGAAAAAGCGGTCGGACATGCGCTAGTTTTGGCGCGCGACGTCCGGCACACTTTATAAAATCCAACGCCCTCCCACCGCTCTGTGCCTTGCCACTGCTCTCTCCCCACTCTGTGCCTTGCCACCGCTCTCTCCCCGCTCTTTCTCGCCTCGCCGCCGCCGCGCCACCACGCTGCCGTGTCGCCGAGAAACTTGGGGATACCACGGCGTCCGCGCACGCCCCACCGGTGGCTTCTCTGCCGAGATCCAGTTCTGTGATATGCGCCTCAGCCTCGGGAGTTTCGACACCTCAGGTCGCTCGCGCATACGACGCGGCGGCGTGGCACCTCCAGTGGGCTCATAGAACATTGAACTTCCCCAACGTGCCGACGCGGGAGCGAGCGCTGGAGCTCACACCTCTGCCGCGGCTTATCACCGACGAGGATCGTCGCGACAACCGGAGGCGGGAGCACCGTCTTGGCATCACCTAGATGGACGAGGAAGCCATGGCACTGTGGCGCCAACGCTTCCCGTAGGACATCATCAACGAGTGTGAGTTCTACGTGCAAAGGAGGGTCGAGAGGGATAAGAGGAGGGCGGAGCGAGCCGCCTATCACGAGGACAAGCGTAGGCGAAAAGTGGACGCTCAATTCAACTTCAGGCTAGGAGCAGCGTCGCCCTGGGAATCCAACGACAATCGGTATCTTCACGCCTACAGTCAGACGTCAGAGGAGGACATCACCGAGGAGGAGTCAGACGACGAGGAGTAGTTGAATTATCTATCTTTTTTATCTATCTATGCTGAGAACTATCCTCTACTCTCTAGTCTCTACTCTCTATCTCTACTTCTCGATCTCAACACTGTAAACGCTTTTTTAAAGCGCCACGCGTTGCGATTCTATTGGAGATGCTCTAACATGGCAGAAGAGTGCTTTAATGTTGCCCACAAGATGCGCGAGTATTACTAGTAGTATATTTTTCTTACCATGTTGAGATTTTAAAACCACGAGTGCGAACATGCAGAGGAGCAATGAAGACCAAACATGGGATATTGGGGACATCTTCAAGGAGCGTGGCAAGTTAAAGAGGAGCTGCACCGAACCTGTAAAATGAGCTTTGGTAAGTAACGCCGTTTCAATTACTTTCATTTAGCCTCGTGTTCTTCGATGTGTATATGTTGTAGTTTCTGTTTCTCTTAAGCCTCGTGTTCTTCTATCTGTAATAAGAAGAGTCTTAATCGTCCTAATGATTTCGTTTTTAGCTTGATCTAGGAAGTGGGTGTTCTCACCTTGTATTTTGTTTTTATTTTATTTTTCCTTTTGAATTCACTTCCCCGAGTTCTATTTAGCTGGCTTCTACTAAATGGATCTGGGTTGCTCTGAGTATTGATCTAAAAAAGAAGTAACTTCATGTCAGGATGCAGTTCCTGCGAGGAGGGAAGTATGGTCAACCTCGAGATCATGTTTCCAACATGAGGTTGGATTACACACAAGGTGCCAGTTCCCTAATGATGCTGGATTAGACACAAGGTGAAAATTCCCAGATGATGCTGGATGATATGTCTCCATCGTATCTACTTTTCCAAACACTTTTGCCCTTGTTTTGGACTCTCACTTGCATGATTTGAATGGAACTAACCCGGACTGACACTATTTTCAGCAGAATTGCCATGGTGTTATTTTTGTGCAGAAATAAAAGTTCTGGGAATGACCTGAAACTCCACGAAAGTTATTTTTGGATTTAAAAAAATACTGGTGAAAGAATCAAGGCTAGGGGGCACACACCCTATCCACGAGGGTGGGGGGCGCGTCCCCTGCCTCATGGGCCCCCTGGTGCTCCACCGACCTCAACTCCAACTCCATATATTCACGTCCGGGGAGAAAAAAATCAGAGAGAAAGAATTATCGTGTTTTATGATACAGAGCCACCACCAAGTGATGTCTACTACACGACCTTCTTCTTGTAGACGTTGTTGGGCCTCCAAGTGCAGAGGTTTGTAGGACAGTAGCAAATTTCCCTAAAGTGGATGACCTAAGGTTTATCAATCCGTGGGAGGCATAGGATGAAGATGGTCTCTCTCAAACAACCCTGCAACCAAATAACAAAGAGTCTCTTGTGTCCCCAACACACCCAATACAATGGTAAATTGTATAGGTGCACTAGTTCAGCGAAGAGATGGTGATACAAGTGCAATATGGATGGTAGATAAAGGTATTTGTATTGGGTGTGTAAACGGTATTGCAATGGTAGGAAACAAGGCCTAAGGTTCATACTTTCACTAGTGCAAGTTCTGTCAACAATAATAACATAGTTGGATCACATAACAATCCCTCAACATGAAACAAAGAGTCACTCCAAAGACACTAATAGCGGAGAACAAACGAAGAGATTATGGTAGGGTACGAAACCACCTCAAAGTTATCCTTTCTGTTCTATCTATTCAAGAGTCCGTAGTAAAATAACATGAAGCTATTCTTTCCATTCAATCTATCATAGAGTTCATACTAGAATAACACCTTAAGACACAAATCAACAAAAACCCTAATGTCACCTAGATACTCCATTGTCACCTCAAGTATGCGTGGGCATGATTATACGATATGCATCACACAATCTCAGATTCATCTATTCAACCAACACAAAGTACTTCAAAGAGTGCCCCAAAGTTTCTACCGGAGAGTTGATACATCTCCAACGTATCTATAATTTTTGATTGCTCCATGCTACTTTATCTACTGTTTTAGGCAATATTGGGCTTTATTATCCACTTTTATATTATTTTTGGGACTAACCTATTAACCGGAGGCCCAGCCCAGATTTGTTGTTTTATGCCTATTTCAGTGTTTCGAGGAAAAGGAATATAAGACGGAGTCAAAACAGAACGAAATCAACTGGAGAAGTTATTTTTGGAAGGAAAGCCACCCGATGGACTTGGAGTGCACATCAGGAAAGAAGGGAGGCGCTCACAAGGGTGGGGGTCGCGCCCACCCCCTGGGGCGCGCCCCCTGCCTCGTGGCCCCCCCTTCGGTCCACTGACGTACTTCTTTCACCCATATATACCTACGTACCCTAAAACTTCCAGAACATAAGATAGATCGGGAGTTCCGACGCCGCAAGCCTCTGTAGCCACTAAAAACCTCTCGGGAGCCCTTCTCGGCACCCTGCCGGAGGGGGGATCCTTCACCGGTGGCCATCTTCATCATCCCGGTGCTATCCATGACGAGGAGGGAGTAGTTCACCCTCGAGGCTGAGGGTATGTACCAGTAGCTATGTGTTTGATCTCTCTCTCTCTCTCTTATGTTCTCTCTCGTGTTCCCACTATGGCACGATCTTGATGTATCCCGAGCTTTGCTATTGTAGTTGGATCTTATGATGTTTCTCCCCCTCTACTCTCTTGTGATGAATTGAGTTTCCCCTTTAAAGTTATCTTATCGGATTGAGTCTTTTATGAGAACACTTGATGTATGTCTTGGTGATCAACTTGCGGGTTTCGTGACATTGGGAACCTATGCATAAGGGTTGGCACACGTTCTTGACTCTCCGGTAGTAGCTTTGGGGCACTCTTTGAAGTACTTTTATGTTGGTTGGATGAATCTGAGATTGTGTGATGCATATCATATAATCATGCCCATGGATAATTGAGGTGACAATGGAGTATCTAGGTGACATTAGGGTTTTGGTTGATTTGTGTCTTAAGGTGTTATTCTTGTACGAACTCTTTTATAGATCGATCCGAAAGAATAACTCTGAGGTGGTTTTGTACCCTACCATAATCTCTACGTTTGTTCTCCTCTATTAGTGGCTTTGGAGTGACTCTTTGTTGCATGTTGAGGGCTTGTTATATGATCTATCTATGTTATTATTGTTGAGATAAAATTGCACTAGTGAAAGTATGAACCCTAAGCCTTGTTTCCTATCATTGCAATACCGTTTACGCTCACTTTTATCGCTCGCTACCTTGCTGTTTTATTATTTCAGATTACAAAAACCTATATCTACAATCCATATTGGACTTGTATCTCCATCTCTTCGCCGAACTAGTGCACCTATACAATTTACCATTGTATTGGGTGTGTTGGGGACACAAGAGACTCTTTGTTATTTGGCTGAAGGGTTGTTTGAGAGAGACTATCTTCATCCTACGCCTCCTACAGATTGATAAACCTTAGGTCATCCACTTGAGGGAAATTTGCTACTGTCCTACAAACCTGTGCACTTGCAGTCCCAACAACTTCTACAAGAAGAAGGTTGTGTAGTAGACATCAAGCTCTTTTCTAGCGCCGTTGCCGGGGAGGCTAGGTAAAGGGCACTCACTCACACCCCATCAACTAAGCTCTTTTCTGGCACCGTTGCCAGGGAGGTTAGCACTTGAAGGTATATCTTTAGATCTTGCAATCGAATCTTTTTGTTTCTTGTTTTATCACTAGTTTAGTTTATAAAATAAAACTACAAAAAAATGGAGTTAAGTTTGTCTCATACGCTTCGTCTTTTTAATATCTTTCGTGAGTTTGATGGAAAGGAAAATTGTGCTCAAGTGCTAGAAGAAGAATGCATTAGAATGTTTGGTACTATATCTTTGTATGATGAGCATGATTACAATGTTTTTAGTATGAATTCCTTGAATATCCATGATGCTAATGATATGCAAAGCCACAAGCTTGGGGAAGCTCTGTTTGATGAATATGATATATTTTGTCCCCCAAGTTTTGATGAGAATATTTATTATGATGAAAGCATGCCTCCTATTTATGATGATTATATTGATGAAAGTGGGTTTGGAAGAGGGTCAACTTTAGGAAGTAGTGATCCCACTATTTTGGAGGATGTTGAATCTATTTGTGATGAATATGAAAGTGGATTTGGAAGAGTGCCAACTTTATTTAGTGATGATTCCACTATTTCGGAAGAGGTTCCAATTGATTATGAGAACAAAGTTGCTATTTATCATGATTATTGTGATGACTTGTATGCTATTAAGAATAATTATAACCATGAAACTTGTCATCATGATTTTAGTTTTCAATTGGATTATGCCTCACATGATAATTATTTTGTTGAGTTTGCTCCCACTACTATTGATGAGAATAAATTTGCCTATGTGGAGAGTAGTAAATTTTCTATGCTATTAGATCATGAAAAGAATGCTTTAGGTGCTGGTTATATTGTTTAATTCATTCATGATGCTACTGAAAATTATTATGAGGTAGGAACATATGCTTGTAGGAATTGCAATAATATCAAGTTTCCTCCCTATGTGTTGAAAATCTTGAAGCTATGCTTATTGTACCTTGCTATGCTAGTTGATTATTGTTCCCATAAGTTGTTTTCTCAAAAAATCCCTATGCATAGGAAGTGGGTTAGGCTTAAATGTTCTAGTCATATGCTTCATGATGCTCCCGTTATGTTTCAATTCTTATCTTCTATGTGAGCATCATTGCCATCATCATGCCTAGCTAGAAATGCATTAAAGAAAAGCGCTTGTTGGGAGACAACCCAATATTTATCCTTACTCTTTTTGTGTGTCCACATGATTATGCTACTGTAGTAATCATGTTTTATAGCTTTTGTTTCAATAAAGTGCCAAGTAGAACCTTTGGGAAGACTTGGGTGAAGTTTATGTGATCTTGTTGTAAAAAACATTAACTTTAGCGCTCACGAGAATAGCTGCCATTTTTCTACTGAAGAGTGATTTTAGGTTTATTATTTTTTCAGATTATTAATAGACAAATTACTCAGGTCCAGCAATTTATTTCATAATTTTTGGGGTTCCACAGGTATACATTTGATATAGATTACTACAGACTGTTCTGTTTTTGACAAATTCTGTTTTCATTGTGTTGTTTGCTTATTTTGATGCATCTATGGCTAGTATTAAGTGGTATGAACCATAGAGAATTTGGAATAGAGTAGATATTACACCAATATGAATTTAGAATGTGTTCATTACAGTACCTAAGTGGTGGTTTTATTTTCTTATACTAATGGAGCTTATGAGTTTAGTTTTGAGTTTTGTGTGGTTGAAGTTTTCAAGTTTTGGGTAAAAGATTTGATGGACTATGGAATAAGGAGTGGAAAGAGCCTAAGATTGGGGATGCCCAAGGCACCCCAAGGTAATATTCAAGTACAACCAAGAGCCTAAGCTTGGGGATGCCCCGGAAGGCATCCCCTCTTTTGTCCTCGTTCATCGGTAACTTTACTTGGAGCTATATTTTTATTCGCCACATGATATGTGTTTTGCTTGGAGCATCATATTATTTTTCTAGTTTTTGCTTGCTGTTAGTTAGAATATTGTTTTGCATCTTTAGTTTCGATTAAGAAGTCAAGGATAGCCTTTGCCATGCTTATTTTGCTAGTGTACATGTTGCTGTTTGAAAACAGAAAGTTTACCGCTGTTGCAAAAATTCCCTAGAAAATTCAGAGAATGGTATAACGTTGAATCTTTTTGCATATTAAGCTCTAATAAATTTATTACAGTGGGAATTTTAGTTAATAATGTTTGGAGTCAGGGAAGTATTGATACTCTTGCATTCTTTACAGACTGTACTGTTTTGACAGATTGCTGTTATGGTTGCATTGTTTGCATATGTTTGCTTGTTTAATGATTCTATTTGAGGATATGAGTATTAAATATACAGAGGCATTTAGTATTCAATGTTGAATAATAATTTTAGTGATTTGTTACAGTAGAAAATGATAAGGTTTTGCATTGGTTTATACTAACCTATCTCACGAGTTCTTGTTGAGTTTGTTGTGAATGAAGCTTTTGATAAAAAGAGAAACCATGATAAGAGAGGAATTAAGGAGACACAAAAGTTCAATCTTGGGGATTCCCAAGGCACCCCAAGATAATATTTCAAGAAGTATCAAGCATCTAATCTTGGGGATGCCCCGGTAGGCATCCCACCTTTCTTCTTCAACAACTATCGGTTAGTATCGGTTGAGCCTAAGTTTTTGCTTCTTCACATGAGTTGTGCTATCCTTGCAATGTCATTTTGTTTTGTTTTTATTTCTGCTTGAATACAATACCAAGATCTTAAATTCTTTTATGAGAGAGAGTCTTCACATAGTTACATAATTATTTAGCTACTTATTGATCTTCACTTATATCTTTCGGAGTAGTTTGTCATTTGCTCTAGTGCTTCACTTATATCTTTTAGAGCATAATGGTGGATTTGTTTTAAAGAAACTATTGATCTCTCATGCTTCACTTAGATTATTTTGAGATTCATTAATAGCATGGTAATTTACTTAACATTAATATACTTGGTATTCAAGATATGTGAAACTTTCTTTTGAGTGCGTTGAATACTAAGATAAGTTTGATGCTTGATAATTGTTTTGAGATATGGAGGTGATAATATCAAAGTAATGCTAGTTGGGGTGATTATGAATTTAAAGAATGCTTGTTTTGAAGTTTGTGATTCCCGTAGCATGCACGTATGGTGAACCGTTATGTGATGAAGTCGGAGCATGATTTATTTATTGATTGTCTTCCTAATGAGTGGCGGTCGGGGACGAGCGATGGTCATTTCCTACCAATCTATCCCCCTAGGAGCATGCGCGTAATACTTTGCTTTGATAACTTGTAGATTTTTGCAATAAGTGCATGAGTTCTTATGACTAATGTTGAGTCCATGGATTATACACACTCTCATCCTTCCACCATTGCTAGCCTTTCTAATACCGCGCACCTTTCGCCGGTATCATACACCCACCATATACCTTCCTCAAAACAGCCACCATATCTACCTATCATGGCATTTCCATAGCCATTCCGAGATATATTGCCATGCAACTTTCCACCGTTCCATTCATATGACACACATTACTTTTGTCATATTGCTTTTTGCATGAACATGTAGTTGACATTGTATTTGTGGCAAAGCCACCGTTCATAATTCTTTCATACATGTCACTCTTGATTCATTGCATATCCCGGTACACCGCCGGAGGCATTCATATAGAGTCAATATTTGGTTCTAAGAATCGAGTTGTAATTGTTGAGTTGTAAGAAAAATAAAAGTGTGATGATCATCATTATTAGAGCACTGTCCCAGTGAGGAAAGGATGATGGAGACTATGATTCCCCCATAAGTCAGGATGAGACTCCGGACGAAATATAAAAAAAAGGCCATAAAAAAAGACCAAAAAAACACAAAAAACAAAAAAAGAGAAAAAGAGAGAAGGGACAATGTTACTATCCTTCTACCACACTTGTGCTTCAAAGTAGCACCGTGATCTTCATGATAGAGAGAGTCTCATATGTTGTCACTTTCATATACTAGTGGGAATTTTTCATTATAGAACTTGGCTTGTATATTCCAATGATGGGATTCCTCAAAAGTGCCCTAGGTCTTCGTGAGCAAGCGAGTTGGATGCACACCCACTTAGTTCCTTTTGTTGAGCTTTCATATACTTATAGCTCTAGTGCATCTATTGCATGGCAATCCCTACTCACTCACATTGATATCTATTAATGGGCATCTCCATAGCCCGTTGATACGCCTAGTTGATGTGGGACTATCTTCTCCTTTTTTTGTCTTCTCCACAACCACCATTCTATTCCACATATAGTGCTATGTCCATGGCTCACGCTCATGTATTGCATGAAAGTTGAAAGAGTTTGAGATTATTAAAGTATGAAACAATTGCTTGGCTTGTCATCAGGGTTGTGCATGATTTAAATATTTTGTGTGGGGAAGATGGAGCATAGCCAGACTATATGATTTTGTAGGGATAACTTTCTTTGGCCATGTTATTTTGAGAAGACATAATTTCTTAGTTAGTATGCTTGAAGTATTATTATTTTTATGTCAAAATGAAATTTTGTCTTGAATCTTTCGGATCTGAATATTCATACTACAATTAAGAAGATTTACATTGAAATTATGCCAAAGTATCACTCCACATCAAAAATTCTTTTTTATCATTTACCTACTCGAGGACGAGCGGGAATTAAGCTTGGGGATGCTTGATACGTCTCCAACGTATCTATAATTTTTGATTGCTCCATGCTACTTTATCTACTGTTTTAGGCAATATTGGGCTTTATTACCCACTTTTATATTATTTTTGGGACTAACCTATTAACCGGACGCCTAGCCCAGATTTGTTGTTTTATGCCTATTTCAGTGTTTCGAGGAAAAGGAATATCAGACGGAGTCAAAACGGAAAGAAATCAACTAGAGAAGTTATTTTTGGAAGGAAAGACACCCGATGGACTTGGAGTGCACGTCAGGAAAGAAGGGAGGTGCTCACGAGGGTGGGGCGTACCCACCCCCCCGGGGCGCGCCCCCCTGCCTCGTGGCCCCCCCTTTGGTCCACCGACATACTTCTTTCACCCATATATACCTACATACCCTAAAACTTCCAGAACAGAAGATAGATCGGGAGTTCCACCGCCGCAAGCCTCTATAGCCACCAAAAACCTCTCGGGAGCCCTTCCCGGCACCCTACCGGAGGGGGATCCTTCACTGGTGGCCATCTTCATCATCCCGATGCTATCCATGACAAGGAGGGAGTAGTTCACCCTTGAGGCTGAGGGTATGTACTAGTAGCTATGTGTTTGATATCCCTCTCTCGTGTTCTCTCTCGTGTTCCCTCTATGGCACGATCTTGATGTATCCCGAGCTTTGCTATTGTAGTTGGATCTTATGATGTTTCTCCCCCTCTACTCTCTTGTGATGAATTGAGTTTCCCCTTTGAAGTTATCTTATCGAATTGAGTCTTTTATGAGAACACTTGATGTATGTCTTGGTGATCAACTTGCGGGTTTCGTGACATTGGGAACCTATGCATAGGGGTTGGCACACGTTCTTGACTCTCTGGTAGTAGCTTTGGGGCACTCTTTGAAGTACTTTTATGTTGGTTGGATGAATCTGAGATTGTGTGATGCATATCGTATAATCATGCCCACGGATACTTGAGGTGACAATGGAGTATCTAGGTGACATTAGGGTTTTGGTTGATTTGTGTCTTAAGGTGTTATTCTAGTACAAACTCTTTTATAGATCGATCCAAAAGAATAACTTTGAGGTGGTTTCGTAGCCTACCATAGTCTCTACGTTTGTTCTCCGCTATTAGTGGCTTTGGAGTGACTCTTCGTTGCATGTTGAGGGCTTGTTATATGATCTGTCTATGTTATTATTGTTGAGAGAACTTGCACTAGTGAAAGTATGAACCCTAGGCCTTGTTTCCTATCATTGCAATACCGTTTACGCTCACTTTTATCGCTCGCTACCTTGCTGTTTCTATTATTTCAGATTACAAAAACCTATATCTACCATCGATATTGCACTTGTATCTCCATATCTTCGCCGAACTAGTGGACCTGTACAATTTACCATTGTATTGGGTGTGTTGGGGACACAAGAGACTCTTTGTTATTTGGTTGCAGGGTTGTTTGAGAGAGACCATCTTCATCCTACGCCTCCTAGGGATTGATAAACCTTAGGTCATCCACTTGAGGGAAATTTGCTACTGTCCTACAAACCTGTGCACTTGCAGGCCCAACAACGTCTACAAGAAGAAGGTTGTGTAGTAGACATCAAGAGTCAAGACGAAAACGTGTGCCAACCCCTATGCATAGGTTCACGGGCGGAACCCACAAGTTGATCACCAAAACATACATCAAGTGGATCACGTGAATATCCCATTGTCGCCACAGATAAGCACGGTAAGACATACATCAAGTGTTCTCAAATCCTTAAAGACTCAATCTGATAAGTTAACTTCAAAGGGAAAACTCAATCCATTACAAGAGAGTAGAGGGGGGAGAAACATCATAAGATCCAACTATAATAGCAAAGCTCACGATACATCAAGATCGTGCCAAATCAAGAACACGAGAGAGAGAGAGAGAGAGAGAGAGATCAAACACATAGCTACTGGTACATACCCTCAGCCTCAAGGGTGAACTACTCCCTCCTCGTCATGGAGAGCGCCGGGATGATGAAGATGGCCACTAGTGATGGGTTCCCCCTCCGGCAGGGTGCCGGAACAGGGTCTCGATTGACTTTTGGTGGCTACAAAGGCTTGCGGCGGCGGAACTCCTGATCTATCTTCTCCTTCGATGTTTTTAGGGTATATGGGAATATATAGGTGAAAGAAGTCGGTCGGGGGACACTCAAGGGGCCCACGAGATAGGGGGTGCACCCAGTAGGGGGGCGCCCCCCACCCTCGTGGCTTCCTCGAAGCTTCTCTGACGTGAACTCCAAGTCTCCTGGATCATGTTCGTTCCAAAAATCATGCTCCCGAAAGTTTCATTCCGTTTGGACTCTGTTTGATATTCCTTTTCTTCGAAACACTGAAATAGGCAAGAAACAACAATACGGGCTGGTCCTCCGGTTAATAGGTTAGTCCCATAAATAATATAAAAGTGTATAATAAAGCCCATAATCATTCAAAATAGATAATATAATAGCATGAATGCTTCATAAATTATAGATACGTTGGAGACGTATCAGCATACCCAAGCTGAATTCCTGCTGGTCCTCGAGTAGGTAAATGATAAAAGAAAGAATTTATGAAGTGTGAATGCTAGAAGGTGCACAAGTTTGATCAATTATAATTTCAATCACCTTTTCTAGCATGTTTATATCTCATAACAATAGCTCATCTCATAAAACTTCTCACGAACAAGTAACAAGCTATTCACATGTTAAAGCATAGACCATAAACTTTCTTGAAAACTACCAAACTTCATTCTTAGTCATCAAACAATTGCAATTCATTTTATTTTCAGGAAGGGTCTATGTCAGAGCTTTGATTTAGCAAACTTCACATACTCAACTATCATATAGTCTTCTACAATTGCTAACACTCACACAATACTTGTGGTTATGTAGTTTTAATCAGACACTGAGGAAGATAGGGGCTTATAGTGTTGCCTCCCAACGTATTCACCTTTGGGTGATGTCAACAATAATAGTTCATGCTAACTTACATCCAATTAGATATATATATATATATATATATATATATATATATATCAGGGTCTCTCCAACACGAGGTGCTTGCCAAAGGATAAAATGAAAAAGGGAAAGGTGAATATCACCTTGACCCTTGCATAAAGTAAAAGACATGAAGTAAAATATAGGCCCTTCGCAGAGGGAAGCAGAGGTTGTCATGCGCTTTTATGGTTGGATGCACAAAATATTAATTCAAAAGAACATCACCTTATATTGCCCCTTGTATATGGACCTTTATTATGCAGTCCGTCGCTTTTATTGCTTCCATAACAAGATCGTATAAAGCTTATTTTCTTCACACTAATAAGTCATACATATTTAGAGAGCAATTTTTATTTCATGCACCGATGACAACTTACTTGAAGGATCTTACTCAATCCATAGGTAGGTATGGCGGACTCTCATGGCAAAAACTGGGTTTAAGGATATTTGGAAGCACAAGTAGTATCTCTACTTGGTGCAAGGAATTTTGGCTAGCATGAGGGGGAAAGGCAAGCTCAACATGTTTGAATGATCCATGAAAATATACTTTAACTGAGATGTGAGAAAACATAACCCATTACGTTGTGTTCCTTGTCCAACATCAACTCTTTAGCATGTCATACTTAATGAGTGCTCACAATTATAAAAGATTTCCAAGATAGTATATTTATATGTTAAATCTCTTTTCCTTCAATATTTTTTCATGAATTGTTCCAATGACCAATACGATGCTTGCTAACGTTCAATAAATTTACAACCTCTACTTCTTAGATGTGAAGTCATTACTCCCCATGGGATAACCAAATGAGAGAGATATAATTTCAGATTTATGACATTCAACTCATTCAACCATTTACTCATAGGATATAAGTGAAGCACACGAGTAAATGACAAACTACTCCAAAAAGATATAAGTGAAGATCAATGAGTAGTTAAATAATTATATAGCTATATGAAGACTCTCTCTCATTTAAGAATATCAGATCTTGGTATATTATTCAAACAACAAGCAAAGCAAAATAAAATGGCATTGCAAGGATAGCACAACTCATGTGAAGAAGCAAAAACTTAGGCTCAACCGATACTAACCGATAATTGTTGAAGAAGAAAGGTGGGATGCCTAACGGGGCATCCCCAAGCTTAGATGCTTGAGACTTCTTGGAATATTATCTTGGGGTGCCTTGGGCATCCCCAAGCTTGATATTTTGTGTCTCCTTAATTCCTTTTATATCTCGGTTTCCTAAATCACGGAAGCTTCATCCACACCAAACTCAACAAGAACTCGTGAGATAGGTTAGTATAAACCAATGCAAAAACCTTATCATCTTCTACTGTAAAAAATCACTAAAATTATTATTCAACATTTCATACTAAATGTATCTGCATATTTAATACTCCTATCCTCAAATAGAGTCATTAAACAAGCAAACATATGCAAACAATGCAAACATAACAGCAATCTGCTAAAACAGTATAGTCTGTAAACAATGCAAGATTCATCATACTTCCCTAACTCCAAAAATTATAATAAAAATACTACGCTGTATAATATTTATCAGAGCTCATTATGCAAAAAGATTCAACATTATATCACTCTCTAACTGTTCTAGGGAATTTTTGCAACAGCGGTAAACTTTCTGTTTTGAAACAGCAACATGTATACATGCAAAAGAAGCATGGTAAAGGCTATCCTTGATATTTTTATTAAAAGTATAGATGAAAAACATTAATCTAAATAACAGCAATCAAATACTAAAAAAATTACGCTCCAAGCAAAACACATATAATGTGGTGAGTAAAAATATAGCTCCAAGTAAAGTTACCGATGAACAAAGACGAAAGAGGGGATGCCTTCCGGGGCATACCCAAGCTTAGGCTCTTGGTTGTCCTTGAATATTACCTTGGGGTGCCTTGGGCATCCCCAAGCTTAGGCTCTTGCCCCTCCTTATTCTATAGTCCATCGAATCTTTACCCAAAACTTGAAAACTTCACAACATGAAACTCAAAACAAAACTCGTAAGCTCCGTTAGTATAAGAAAACAAACCACCACTTTAAGGTACTGTAATGAACTCATTCTTCATTTATATTGGTGTTAAACCTAAGTTATTCAAACTTCTCTATGGTCCATACCCTCCGATACTACTCATAGATTCATCAAAATAAGCAAACAACACATAGAAAACAGAATCTATCAAAAACAGAACAGTCTGTAGTAATCTACATCAAACTTATAATTATAGAACTCCAAAAATTCTGAAATAAATTGGTGTACCTGAGGAATTTGTCTATTAATCATCTGCAAAAATAATCAACTTAAAATCACTCTTCTGTAAAAAATGACAGCTAATCTCGTGAGCGCTAAAGTTTCTGTTTTTTACAGCAAGATCATATAGACTTCAACCAAGTCTTCCCAAAGGCTCTACTTGGAACAAACACTAATTAAAACATAAAAACACATCTAACCAGAGGCTAGATGAATTATTTATTACTAAACAGGAACAAAAAGTAAGGAACAAAAATAAAATTGGGTTGCCTCCCGACAAGCGCCAAAGTTTAATGCCCCTAGCTAGGCATCATGATTTCAATGATGCTCACATAAAAGATAAGAATTGAAACATAAGGAGAACATCATGAAGATTATGACTAGCACATTTAAGTATAACCCACTTCCTATGCATAGGGATTTTGTGAGCAAACAACTTATGGGAACAATAATCAACTAGCATAGGAAGGCAAAACAAGCATAGCTTCAAGATTTTCAACACATAGAGAGGAAACTTGACATTATTGCAATTTCTACAAGCATATGCTCCTCCCTCGTAATAATTTCAGTAGAATCATGAATTAATTCAACCATACCAGCACCTAAAGCATTCTTTTCATGATCTACTTGCATAGAATTTTTATTACTCTCCACATAAACAAATTTCTACTCATGAATAATAGTGGGAGCAAACTCAACAAAATAACTATCATGTGAGGCATAATCCAATTGAAAACTAAAATCATGATGACAAGTTTCATGGTTATCATTATTCTTATCATTATTCTTAATAGCATACAAGTCATCATAATAATCATCATAGATAGCAACTTTGTTCTCATAATCAATTGGAACCTCTTCCGAAATAGTGGATTCTTCACTAAATAAAGTCATGACCTCTCCAAATCCAATTCAATAATTATCACAATAATATTCAACATCCTCCAAAATAGTGGGATCATTACTTCATAAAGTTGACACTCTTCCAAACCCACTTTCATCTATATAATCATCATAAATAGGAGGCATGCTTTCATCATAATAAATATTCTCATCAAAACTTGGGGGACTAAACATATCATCTTCATCAAACATAGCATCCCCAAGCTTGTGGCCTTGCATATCATTAGCATCATGGGTATTCAAGGAATTCATCCTAATAACATTGCAATCATGCTCATCATTCACATATTTTATGCCAAGCATTCTATGTAATTCTTCTTCTAGCACTTGATCACAATTTTCCTTTTCATCATACTCACGAAAGATATTAAAAAGATGAAGCGTATGAGGCAAACTTAATTCCTTTTTTTGTAGTTTTGTTTTATAAACTAAACTAGTGATAAAACAATAAACAAAAAGATTCGATTGCAAGATCTAAAGATATACCTTCAAGCACTCACCTCCCCGGCAACGGCGCCAGAAAAGAGCTTGATGTCTACTACACAACCTTCTTCTTATAGACGTTGTTGGGCCTCCAAGTGCAGAGGTTTGTAGGACAGTAGCAAATTTCCCTCAAGTGGATGACCTAAGGTTTATCAATTTGTGGGAGGCATAGGATGAAGATGGTCTCACTCAAACAACCCTGCAACCAAATAACAAAGAGTCTCTAGTGTCCCCAACACACCCAATACAATGGTAAATTGTATAGGTGCACTAGTCCGGCGAAGAGATGGTGATACAAGTGCAATATGGATGGTAAATAAAGGTATTTATAATCTGAAATTATAAAAACAGCAAGGTAACTAATGATAAAAGTGAGCGTAAACAGTATTGCAATGGTAGGAAACAAGACCTAAAGTTCATACTTTCACTAGTGCAAGTTCTCTCAACAATAATAACATAGTTGGATCACATAACAATCCCTTAACATGCAACAAAAAGTCACTCCAAAGACAGTAATAGCGGAGAACAAACAAATAGATTATATTAGGGTACGAAACCATGTCAAAGTTATCCCTTCTGTTCTATCTATTCAAGAGTCCGTAGTAAAATAACATGAAGCTATTATTTCCGTTCAATCTATCATAGAGTTCATACTAGAATAACACCTTAAGACACAAATCAACCAAAACCCTAATGTCACCTAGATACTCCATTATCATCTCAAGTATCCGTGAGCATGATTATACGATATGCATCACACAATGTTAGATTCATCTATTCAACCAACACAAAGTACTTCAAAGAGTGCCCCAAAGTTTCTACCGGAGAGTCAAGACGAAAACGTGTGCCAACCCCTATGCATAGGTTCATGGGCGGAACCCGCAAGTTGATCACCAAAACATACATCAAGTGGATCACGTCAATATCCCATTGTCACCACAGGTAAGCACGGCAAGACATACATCAAATGTTCTCAAATCCTTAAAGACTCAATCCGATAAGATAACTTCAAAGGGAAAACTCGATCCATTACATGAGAGTAGAGGGGGGAGAAACATCATAAGATCCAACTATAATAGCAAAGCTCGGGATACATCAAGATCGTGCCACAGAGGGAACGCGAGAGAGAACACGAGAGAGAGAGAGAGAGAGAGAGAGAGAGAGAGATCAAACACATAGCTACTTGTACATACCCTCGGCCTCGAGGGTGAACTACTCCCTCCTTGTCATGGAGAGCACTAGGACGATGAAGATGGCCACCGGTGATGGGTTCCCCCTCCGACAGGGTGCTGGAATAGGGTCCCGATTGACTTTTGGTGGCTATAGAGGCTTGCGGCGGCGGAACTCCTGATCTATCTTCTCCTTCGATGTTTTAGGGTATATGGGAATATATAGGTGAAAGAAGTCGGTCGGGGGACGCTCGAGGGACCCACGAGACAGGGGGCGCACCCAGTAGGAGGGCGCGACCCCACCCTCGTGGCTTCCTCGAAGCTTCTCTGACGTGAACTCCAAGTCTCCTGGATCATGTTTGTTCCAAAAATCACGCTCCCGAAGGTTTCATTCCGTTTGGACTCCATTTGATATTCCTTTTCTTCGAAACACTGAAATAGGCAAGAAAACAGCAATATGGGCTAGGCCTCCGGTTAATAGGTTAGTCCCAAAAATAATAATAATAAGGTGTATAATAATGCCCATAATCATTCAAAACAGATAATATAATAGCATGAATGCTTCATAAATTATAGATACGTTGGAGACGTCTCACCAAGCCCTAAACTCTCTCGGGAGGGCTGATCTGGAGTCCGTTCGGGGCTCCAGAGAGGGGAATTCGTCGCTATCATCATCATCAACCATCCTCCATCACCAATTTCATGATTCTCACCATTGTGCGTGAGTAATTCCATCGTAGGCTTGCTGGATGGTGATGGGTTGTGTCGGTGGGAAAAGACTCCTATGAGATCACTGGAATCCCTTCTACGGTTGCGGGGCACGGGGATCATGAGAAGAGCAGGACTAGCGGTCGACACAGAGGGATTTACCCAGGTTCGGGCCGGAAAGATGCATAAAACCCTACGATCCTGCTTTGGTGGTTATATTAGTGTTCTTGAGCTCTCGAACTAGCTCTGGGTGCTGTGGGGTTCGAAAGAGCCGAATCCTTCTCCCGTGCGCCTCGGGCCTCCTTTTATAGGCGAAAGGGGCCGCAACAGTGGCACACAGGAGGTGGAAAGTGCTACAGCGTTGCGAGGTTATCGCTAGTATTACAGGACAAGGCGCATTCAATGCGAGGCTTAGGTGTCCTTCACTATATTGGGGACGGGGGTGAGGCCTGTCCCGTCTGTCGCCGCCCTTCCTAGCTTCGACACGCGCACCGACCAGCAACGCATGCAGCACCATGTAGGCAGGCAGGCAGCTGAGGTGGCGTGGTGGTAGAGCTCCCACGAAGGGCTGCATGTTGCCACACAGGTGCCTTCCCAGCTAGTTGGGTCGGCAGCTGCATGTGAATGGTGGCGGTGGAGACTTGCTGGCGCGGGCCTGGCAGTTGCCCTGCTAGTGTGCTTGGCGAGGGTCTTGTCGGGTGGCCCGACAAGGGTCTTGCCGGGTGGCCCGACAAGGGTCTTGCCGTGGCGCGCTGGCTTCTCCGGTAAGGATCTTGCCGGGGGTCCTGTGGGTTTCTTCGGTGAGGATGGTTGCCTTCCTATCCTCTTTTGATCTTGACTGTTCTTTGTCTTCACAAAGATCTGCATGCCACCACGGAGGTGCCTCCTGAACCCCGCCCCAATGCGTCTGCTTAGCGTTGGTGGGATCGAAGGTGGCTCGCCCAGCTGGGGTGGACGAGCTGCCTGCGTCGCCCGTGCGACCTTTGTGGTTTTGGTCCTTGTTGTTGCTCTGTTTGTCCTTGTGGCTTCGGCTTCTCTCCGGCTTCTCTTTCCTGCCGTGTTTGTGCGTGACCATGGCGGGAGGCTCTGACTGTCCGTGCACAAGTAAACGGGTCAAAAGCAGAGCCCCTACTTTTGTACACCGACAGGAGCCCCCGGGCCTGGGTCACAAATAGGTGCAGCACGTTGTTGGGCAAGGCCCAGAACGGTGCACGGGCAGTTGGGGCGGATTTCTACCGTGGTCACTGTTCCGTCCGCTGCGCTTCCCCACGACCCGTGTTGAATGCGCGATGTGGGGTAATGCGCGCGCATGATATGGGGATGCTCGTGTCACCCCGTGGTGGACAGTAAAGAGGCAGCTTGCATGTCTCTTTGAGACCGCAAGGCCGCCTCCCATTTATTGCCCTTGCTCGGGAACCGTCGCTCCATGCGTCCCATTGCGCCCACCCCTTGCGCCACATTCACTACATGCAGAGTGAATGACAGGCGCAGGGGTCGTGGGTAGTCGCGCGCGTGCGGGTTGATTCCCACGCACCTTCAGTGGAGCGGGGAGGGCGGTCGACGGCCCCGCTCGCTGTCACTTCAAGAGGCCGAATTGGCCGGGAGGGGGCGACCGAGCCCCGCCCCCGCCTCTTTATAAAGAGGGGAGCAAGAGGGGCGGTGCCTCTCAGCCTTTCGCCATCTGCTTCGCCCCATTCCTGCTTCCTTTCTTCTTCTGCCATGGCGAGGGGGCGCGACGACGCTTCATCCGTGGCGGCGCGGGTTTTGGCCAGACAACGCATCACTCCTCCCCAAGACCTCGTAGCGGCGGAGCCAGCCACTAGAGGAAGGGGGAGGGGGCGAGGTGAAGGCCGCCGTGGTGCCCAAGGGAGAGGAGGACCGGGCGGTAGATCCGCCTCACCCCCTCCAGCAGCCCTTCCTCCGATGGAGGGCCACCCTGAGGACAACCCCTGTGAATTCTTCGTCAGGCTGCGCCATCCGCCGCGCCGTCGCCTTCGCCTTCTGGCCCCATTTGCGCGGGAGATGAAGCTGGATCTGCCACAGGCGCTGCGGCTGCACATGAGGGGTTGTGGGAACAGTGACACGTGGGTCGATGTCGAGTTCCCCGCCCCCCACGTCATGTATCTTCACCTAGGGTGGAAGACCTTTGCTCGCCTCCACAGCTTGACGGATGGGCTCGCTCTCCATTTCAAACTAATGGAGGGCGGCCTCCTCTCCGTCAAGATCTTCAAGCACTTTGGGACCCGCGTGAGGTGATATGTAGAGAGCTCCTCTGATGATGAAGATTCCTCCACAAGCGAGAGTGGCAAGGAAAATAGTGGCAGCGACGACGAGGGCAGCGGGCGGCAGGATGACAGGTCCGACTAGGTGTTGGGCATCGCTCCGAGCGGCACCGGCGACCCCATCATCTGTGTCGCCGGCTCCTAGAACTTCTCGGGGTCATCTCCTTGGGCGGATGGCGTAGGGAGGCTGCAGAAGAGGAAGAGGACGAGCGGCAAGGCTGTCAAGTCAGAGTACACGGGCACCAATGCCTTCGTCGCGTGCTAGCGTCCTGCCGCCTCGTCTTAGAGCTCTACCTTCGGCGCCGCCATCACCATCCAGCCCTTGGACGGCCACCGAGATGTCCTCTTGGTGTCTGCTGCCACTCGTAGCTCGCCTAGGCGCCCCTTTTGCCCTTCTGCTTTCTTGTTCCATAACCCGAGGAGAGGGACAAGAAAGGGATTACGGGCACCTTATATCTTTTTAGTCTTGTAAGCCTTCGGGCCTTTGTTAGCTTTAGAACTTGTAATCCCCTTGTTCATGTTTTTCATTTCGTATGAATTGTACTTGCACGGGATGTTTTTTAATGAAAAGGGATGTTTTCCGGGACTTTCATTCGCGGGAGGAAAACCCACGGCAAGGGGGTGAATCCTTGTCATCTTTTAAGACAAACGTTTTTCGCCCGGCAACGGCCCTCGCCGTCTCCCCACCTTGCTCGACCTTTCTCATGCTCTTGGCGGAGGTAGGGATGAGGTGGTCTTAGGCCCCTCGTTCCCCTCCTCTGCTGCTGCAGCTACGACCAGATCCAGACCCAGGAAATAATCCTTAGGTACCGAAAAGAGGGAGCACGGTAGTTCAGAGATAGAACGATGTTTCATGCATCCCAGTTCATAACGAAATGCATGATAGGGGATAATGGACTTATCTGGATCTGCAGCCCCCGGTGACCTTGGCTTGCCGCGGAGAGATCCTTATTCTTGCAGCCCCTGACAACTCTGTCTTGGGCCTCGGGCGCCGGTTCGTTCCTTTCCTTCCAGAACAGCTCAGCAAGAATACTTACGTGCCCTGTGAACCAAAGAAGACAAGGAAGAACAGAGACGCACACTCGACCTCTAAGCTAGGGGCTAGCCGCCGCCAAGCACTATCAACCCTAACTAAGGAAGAGACTCAACCTAGCATGCATGCTATAACTTAGGGCGCCATCGCTTCATTTATTAGTGCTCAGGGTCTGCTCCTGGCTTCGTACAAAGGGTTACATGCCTTGCCGGCAAGGCTTGTACAAAAGGATGGCTTGACGGGAGGCACGGCAGCCGCGCCTTATGGGTAAAACTTGCGAAGATGCTCGATGTTCCAAGAATTGCTCACTGGAATGGCATCTTCGGTCTCCAGGCGGACTGCGCTGGGCCTGGTAACTCGCGTTACCTGATAAGAGCCTTCCCAGTTTGGTATCAACTTGTTGGAATTCTTGGCCGACTGAACGTGCCGAACAACAAGGTCGCCTTCCTCAAAGCTCCAGGCATGAACCTTGCGGCTATGGTAGCGGCGCAAAGCTTGCTGGTAGCGTGCTGCTCTCACAGCCGCCCGGAGACGATCTTCCTCGAGGAGCGTTGTGTCATCTTGCCGCAGTTGCTCTTGCTCAAGCTCATCATACCTGAGCACTCGAGGTGACCCGTATATGAGTTCCATGGGGAGAACTGCTTCTGCCCCATAGACTGGTAGCTCGATTTGGCGTCGTTCTGACCGACCAAAGAACCGCCGGCAACTCATCAATCCAGCGCCTTCCACTTTTGCGCAGCTTGTCAAAAGTCTTCGTCCTTAAGCTTCATAGGACTTCAGCATTTGCTATCTCCTCTTGGCCGTCGCTCCGTGGGTGTGCCATGGAAGCAAAACAGACCTTGCTGCCGAGATCCTCAATGTATTGCATGAAGGCATGGCTTGTGAACTGCGTGCCGTTGTCGGTGATGGTCCTGTTGGGCACCCCAAAACGACAAACTAGTCCCTTGAAGAACTTGATGGCTGACTGCACCGTCACCTTCCCCACTGCCTCCACCTCCGGCGACCTTGTGAACTTGTCGATGGCAACGTACAAGTACTCAAAGCCCCCGATGGCGCAGGGGAAGGGGCCAAAGATGTCGAGCCCCCAGACCGAGAAGGGCCAGGAGAGAGGGATGGTTTGAAGGGCTTGGGCTGGTTGATGAAGCTTCTTTGAATGGAACTGGCATGCTTCACACTTGGTTACTAGTGCCATCGCATCCTGGAGGGTGGTGGGCCAGAAGAAGCCTTACCGGAAAGCCTTGCCGGCAAGGGCCCTTGACCCTATGTGGGAGCCACATATGCCTCCATGTATCTCTGCCAACAGCTCCAGTCCTTCCTCTCGGGAGATGCACTTCAATTTCACCCCATTCGGTCTTCTTCTGTATAATATGTTGTCAATGAATTGATACAGAGCCGACCGGCGGGATACTCTTTCTGCTTCTTCCTGCTCTTCAGGAAGCTCTCCTTTCTGGAGGAATCGGACGATGTGATGCACCCATGCCGGAGCCTGTGGCTCGACGACAAGGGCCAAAGGCATCTCTTCTAGCACGGGGGAGGCCGTCTCTACGGCCATGACCTGAGGCCCTGCCGAAGTCGGTTGCCCCACGGCAGGATCGGCATCCAGGGCAACATCTTCACCGGCGGCCCCAGGGATCTCGGTGGAGAAGTACTTACCGGAGCCTAGCTTCCTTCACTTGTTCCGCCCGGTTGATGGCTCAACGGATGGTTGAGCTAACTGAAGAACAAAAGTACCTGGTTCCACATGTAGCTTGAGGGTAGCGCGCTTTGACAAGTAGTCAGCGATGTCGTTCTCCGCCCGAGGGACGTGCTCTTCTTGTATATCGTCAAAATGCTCCTCCAGCTTCCTCACTTCATCCACGTAGGCTTCTATCAAAGGGCTTTGATAATCTTTGTTGACCTGCCTGACGACGAGTTGCGAGTCGCCCCTGAAGATGAGCTTCTTGACTCCGAGGTCCGCCGCGATCCGGAGACTGGCAAGCAAACCCTCGCACTCGGCGGTGTTGTTGGATGACCTACTTGAGGTGCTCCCCGGTGGGCGTGACAAGCAGCACACCAGCACCGGTGCCTTGCAGCGAGAAAGCCCCATCAAAGTACATGATCCAGTCGCCACTTGTTTCCTCGCCGGGGAGAATGGTCTCTTGTACCTCTTCGTTGGGCGTCGAGGTCCATTCTGCATCAAACTCCGCCAAGACTCTACTCTAAATCATCGAGGTGCTTTCGAACTTCAAGCCGGAACTCGACAGCTCCAGGGCCCATTCCACAATCCTTCCTGTAGCATCTGGATTGTGTAGTATCTGTTGCAATGGAAGGCGGGTAACAACGATGATCTCGTGCGCCTGGAAGTAGTGGCGCAGCTTCCTCGAGGCCATAAGGAGGCCGAAGAGCAACTTTTGTACACCTGAATACCTCAACCTAGCCCCCTGTAAGAGGAATGGGTGCTGCACCATCTTCTTCCTTTGCGCCACTTCACCTGGCCATGCGGGTCCTATCGCACTAGCCTCAGCCTTGCTGGGATCGGGCCCTGCCGGGGACTTAGTCTTGCCGGGACCGAGCCCCGCCGGGGAGGGTTCCGACCCGCCAGCCGTTGACTCCGTCGATGCTGCCGTCTCCTCTCTCTGTGCCACCAATGCGATGCTAACCACTTGATTTGTTGCTACTAGGTATAGCAGCAACGACTCTTGTGGTTTAGGCGCAACCAGCACTGGGGCAGAGGATAGGTACTTCTTCAAATCTTGCAACGCCACCTCGGCCTCCAGGGTGCATTCCACTGGGCCCGTCTTCTTTAGGATCTTGAAAAAGGGGATGGCACGTTGTCGGTGTCAAAACCGGCGGATCTCGGGTAGGGGGTCCCGATTTTTGCATCTTAGGCTGATGGTAACAGGAAGCAAGGGACACAATGTTTACCCAGGTCCGGGCCCTCTCGATGGAGGTAAAACCCTACTTCCTGCTTGATTAATATTGAAGATATGAGTAGTACAAGAGTAGATCTACCATGAGATCGTAGAGGCTAAACCCTAAGAGCTAGCCTATGATGGTATGATTGTAATTGTGACCGGCCTTCTAAGGACCATCCTCTCCAGTTTATATAGACACTGGAGAGGGCTAGGGTTTACATGGAGTCGGTTACAAGGAAGGAAATATAATATCCGGATCGCCAAGCTTGTCTTCCACGCAAAGGAGAGTCCCATCCAGACACGGGCTGGAGTCTTGTGTCTTGTATCTTCACGCTTCAATAGTCCAGACGATGTATATAGTCCGGCTCCCCGGATACCCCCTAATCCAGGACTCCCTCAGTAGCCCCTGAACCAGGCTTCAATGACGATGAGTTCGGCGTGCAGTCTTGTCTTCGGCATTGCAAGGTGGGTTCCTTCTCCGAATACTCCAAGGTAATTATCGAACACGTCGACCGTGTCCGGATCTGCAAAATGATCTTCACATACCATCGTAGAGAGAATGATACTTCAGCTAAAAACTTTCTAGACGACGTGACATGTCATTACGGTCAGGTTATTATTCGAACCGTTTTCCCGCAACCAGCCACAGTGCGTATTGTGAGGCGGTTTCCTTGACACGTCTTGTCAAAGCAGAGATCGTGTCCCCTTATCACGGGATTCTCATCAATACGGGTATGGGTAATCCCACTGTGCCATCAATCGTGGCGCTTGGGGAGTAAGCGATTCTCAACGGGCAAGTGGGGAGGCGCACCGCTTCCGTCACCTCTAATAAGGGATAAGAGTTCCCCATTTTTACCCACGCCTTCTTCCTCCTTTTCCCACTCTTACCCCCTCGAGCTCCAGCGCCCTAGTCCAAATCTCCTCCGCACAGCTAAACATGTCCGGAGCAGGAGGTAAGTGGGTAGCTTCCACCGTGAAGGAGAAGAATATCGCGAATCTTCGGGCGGCCGGATGCTTGGCCGCAGACATAGTGCACCGGCTACCAGACGACGGGCAGGTCACTCCAGCTCCAGGACCCCACGAGAGGGTCATGTTTCTCGCCCACTTTGTCCGTGGACTGGGGTTTCCACTTCACCCCTTCGTCGGCGGGCTCATGTTCTACTATGGGCTATATTTCCATGATCTAGCCCCGAACTTCATCCTCAACATCTCGGCGTTCATCATCGTATGCGAGGCCTTCCTCCGCATTAAGCCTCATTTCGGCTTGTGGCTGCAAATCTTCTGTGTGAAGCCGAAGATCGTGAGCGGCCAGAAAGCGGAGTGTGGAGGAGCCATGGTGGGCAAGATGCCTAACATCATCGGGCTTGACGGCTCCTTTGCGGAAACCGTGAAGGGGTGGCAATCGGGGTGGTTCTACATCACTGAGCTGCGCGACGCCAACTGGGCGGCGGCCCCCGAGTTCCGATCCGGAACCCCCATGCGGCTCACCTCCTGGGAACACAAGGGCCTGTTAGGGGGCGAATCTACAGAGCTGATCGAACTCCAAAACTGCATCAAGGGCATGAGGGACAAGAACATCAAGCTTGTCAACGTGATCCAGGTCATGCTCGTTTGCCGGATTCTGCCTTGCCAAAGGTGGGCATTCAATCTGTGGGAGTTCGTCCCGGCCGAACACCGGACGCTTCAGAGGCTCTACGGCATGAAGCACAAAAACGCGTGGAAGGCGTTGTTCAAGGCCTCCGAAGTACCTACTCACATATCCGAGGACCATGGGCTCCACACCGCGCGGCCTCATAGTCAGGTGAGTTCTCAGGCTGCCACCGGATTCGGTTCTTCCCAATATATTCATGGGGGAGTCTTAAGTAATTGTGCATATTTGCTCAGGATTATGTGGAGACAGTGGAGAAGATTGACTATCCAGCTCCGCTGCCAGAAAGTCCAGCTAATGCTCTCCTAACGGAAATGCTAGTCCCGGCGCCCTACAAGGGACTGGAGAAGAAGGCCGATAAGAAGGCCTCGGGGATCCGAAAGGGTCTCCGGCGTAAGGTTGCGCCACAAGCCTCGTCGGAAGATGACGAGGCACACTCCTCCCCCGGAGGGGAAGGAGAAAAAGAAGAGGAGGCCACCCCATCCGGAAAGGGCAGGGGGCCTGAGAGGGCGGACAGGGGACCAGGAGAGGCCCCCGGCGCAAGGCCGTCATACCCTCGTCGTCCGATGACGACGAGGCAGATTCCTCCCGTGGAGGCGGGGTGAAAGTGAAACTATCCCTAGGTAGTTTTGGTAATTCATAACAACATATAGCTCATTGAGCTAATACTATTTCAAGATAAATATTTTAGGAAAGCTCATTGAATGGCATGGCATGGATGATGAAAGTGGATCCCTCAAAATATTAAGGATAAAAGGATTGGCTCAAGCTCAAAAGCTCAAGACTCTACATTTTATATTTTAGTGATCCAAGATCACATTGAGTCTATAGTAAAAGCCAATACTATCAAGGAGGGATGAGGTGTTGCTTGAAGAGTTTCTTGCTTCAAGTGCTTAGTGATATGCTCCAAAACCCTCAACTACTTTCCCACATTCACACATATGACCTAAACCTAAAGTCAAACTCGGCCCCACCGATTCTTTCTATCCGGCACCACCGAGTTCATATGTCATAGCCACTGCCACAAACCCTAGGCAAATCGGTCTCATCGATAGGGATCTCGGTCTCACCGAGATGGGATTGTAATCTCTCTGTTTCCCTTTGTAACGTTCCGGTCTAACCGAAGTGAGCGATCGGTCCCACCGAGATTGCAATGTAAACTCATTGTTTCCTTCTCGTAACATTTTGGTCTCACCGAAAAGAGCGAATCGGTCCCACCGAGTTTATCTGACCAACTCTCTGGTTAGCTAATTACCAAAATCGGTCTCACCGAGTTTGTGTAATCGGTCTCACTGAGATTACGTTATGCCCTAACCCTGACCATATCGGTCCCACCGAGTTGCATGTCGGTCCCACCGAAATCACTAACGATCACTAGGTTTACTGAATCGGTCCGACCGAGTTTGTTGATTCGGTCCCACCGAGATTGGTAAATTGTGTGTAACGGTTAGATTTTGTGTGGAGGCTATATATACCCCTACACCTCCTCTTCATTCGTGGAGAGAGCCATCAGAACAAACCTACACTTCCAACTTACCATTTCTGAGAGAGAACTACCTACTCATGTGTTGAGGCCAAGATATTCCATTCCTACCATATGAATCTTGATCTCTAGCCTTCCCCAAGTTGCTTTATGATAACCCGCAAGTATACGGGATCGCAACAGTTTTCGATAAGTAAGAGTGTTGAACCCAACGAGGAGCTAAAGGTAGAATAAATATTCCCTCAAGTTCTATCGACCACCGATACAACTCTACGCATGCTTGACGTTCGCTTTACCTAGAACAAGTATGAAACTAGAAGAACTTTGTAGGTGTGATAGGATAGGTTTGCAAGATAATAAAGAGCACGTAAACATAAACTAGAGGCTGTTTAGATAAAGATGCAATAAAGTAAATATTAGTAGAGAGCTTTTTGTTACGAGGAAGTTATTTGTCCAAGGCAATCGATAACTAGACCGGTAATCATTGTTGCAATTCTATTTGAGGGAGAGGCATAAGCTATCATACTTTATCTACTTGGATCATATGCACTTATGATTGGAACTCTAGCAAGCGTCCGCAACTACTAAAGATTCATTAAGGTAAAACCCAACCATAGCATTAAAGTATCAAGTCCCCTTTTATCCCATACGCAAACAACCTACTTACTCGGGTTTGTGTTTCAGTCACTCACGCAACCCACCATAAGCAAATCATAAACATATTGCAAACCCTACAGCGGGAATCCCTCACGCTTGCGCGACACGGAGCGCACAATAGGACAGCACCAATAATAAAACATGCAACTCAAACCAATCACGATCATCAATTAACCCATAGGACAAAACAGATCTACTCAAACATCATAAGATAGCCATACATCATTGGGGGATAATATATAGCGTTGAGCACCATGTTTAAGTAGAGATTACAGCGAGTAAGAGAGAGGTTACACCTCTGCATAGAGGGAGGAAGAGTTGGTGGAGATGTTGGAGAAGATGGCGGCAATGTTGGTGAAGATCGTGGTGATGATGATGGCCCCCGACAGCGCTCCGGCGCCACCGGAAGCAAGGGGGAGAGGGGGCCCCTTCTTCTTCTTCTTCCTTGACCTCCTCCCTAGATGGGATAAGGGTTTCCCCTCTGTTCCTTGGCTCCCATGGCATGGGAGGGGCGAGAGCCCCTTCGAGATTGGATCTATCTTTGTGTTTCTGCGTTCTCTGATTCTACCCCTTCACCGTCTCCTTTATATCTGGAGATCCGTAACTCCGATTGGGGTGAATTTTTCGCCCAGATTTTCTCATAAAATTAGCTTTCTTGCGGCAAAAGTAGAGCCTCAACCGCCTTACGGGTGGGCCACGAGAGCCCAGGGCGCACCCCCCTGTCTTGTGGCCACCTCGGACACTGTTTCGCGTTGATTCTTCCTCCGGAAAATCCCAAATATTCCAAAATAATGCTCCGTCCATTTTTATCCCGTTTGGATTCCGTTTGATATTGGTTTTCTGTGAAACATAAAACATGCAACAAACAGGAACTGGCACTAGGCACTGGATCAATATGTTAGTCCCAAAAATAGTATAAAAAGTTGCCAAAAGTATATGAAAGTTGAAGAATATTGGCATGGAACAATCAAAAATTATAGATACGTTGGAGACGTATCAGCATCCCCAAGCTTAATTCCTGCTCGTCCTCGAGCAGGTAAATGATAAAAAAGATGATTTTTGATGTGGAATGCTACCTAGCATAATCTTGATCATATGTCTAATCATGGCATGAATATTAAGACACGAGTGATTCAAAGCAATAGTCTATCATTTGACATAAAAACAATAATACTTCGAGCGTACCAATAAAGCAATCATGTCTTTTGAAAACAACATGGCCAAAGAAAGTTATCCCTACAAAATCATATAGTCTGGCTATTGCTCTATCTTCATCACACAAAGTATTTAATCATGCACAACCCCAATGACAAGCCAAGCAATTGTTTCATACTTTAATAATCTCAAACTTTTTCAACTTTCAAGCAATACATGAGCGTGAGCCATGGACATAGAACTATAAGTGGAATAGAATATGATAGTGGGGGTTATGTGGAGAAGACAAAAAGGGAAAGAGTCTCACATCAACTAGGCGTATCAACGGGCTATGGAGATGCCCATCAATAGATATCAATGTGAGTGAGTAGGGATTGCCATGCAACGGATGCACTAGAGATATAAGTGTATGAAAGCTCAAACTGAAAACTAATTGGGTGTGCATCCAACTTGCTTGCTCATGAAGACCTCGGGCATTTGAGTAAGCCCATCATCGGAATATACAAGCCAAGTTCCATAATGAAAATTCCCACTAGTATATGAAAGTGATAACTCAAGAGACTCTCTATATGAAGAACATGGTGCTACTCTGAAGCACAAGTGTGGTAAAAGGATAGTAACATTGCCCCTTCTCTCTTTTTCTCTCATTTTTTCTTTTTTTTTCTTTTCTTTTTATTATTATTTTTTTGGTGGGCTACTTTGGCCTCTCTTTTTTTATTTGGGCTTCTTTGGCCTCTTATATTTTTCACAAAGTCCGGAGTCTCATCCCGACTTGTGGGGGAATCATAGTCTCCATCATCCTTTCCTCACTGGGGCAATGCTCTAATAATGATGATCATCACACTTTTATTTACTTACAACTCAATATCTAGAACAAAGATATGACTCTATATGAATGCTTCCGGCGGTGTACCGGGATGTGCAATGATCTAGCATAGCAATGACATCAAAAAACAGACAAGCCATGAAAACATCATGCTAGCTATCTTACGATCATGCAAAGCAATATGACAATGAATGCTCAAGTCATGTATATGATGATGATGGAAGTTGCATGGCAATATATCTCGGAATGGCTATGGAAATGCCATGATAGGTAGGTATGGTGGCTGTTTTGAGGAAGATATAATGAGGCTTATGTGTGATAGAGCATATCGTATCACAGGGTTTGGATGCACCGGCGAAGTTTGCACCAACTCTCAAGGTGAGAAAGGGCAATGCACGGTACCGAAGAGGCTAGCAATGATGGAAGGGTGAGAGTGCGTATAATCCATGGACTCAACATTAGTCATAAAGAACTCATATACTTATTGCAAAAATCTACAAGCCATTGAAAACAAAGTACTACGCGCATGATCCTAGGGGGATAGATTGGTAAGAAAAGACCATCGCTCATCCCCGACCGCCACTCATAAGGAAGACAATCAATAAATAAAATTGTGCTCCAACTTCATCACAAAGCGGTTCACCATACGTGCATGCTACGGGAATCACAAACCTCAACACAAGTGTCTCTACAATCCACAACCACCCACTAGCATGACTCTAATATCACCACCTTTATATCGCAAAACTATTGCAAGGAATCAAACATATCATATTCAGCGATCTACAAGTTTTATGTAGGATTTTATGGCTAACCATGTGAATGACCAATTCCTGTCATCTCTCTAAATTGATATGAGTGAAGCAAGAGAGTATAGTTCTTTCTCCAAAAGATGTGCCCACGCTCTAACAATTATAAGTGAAGCAAAAGAGCATT
Organism: Triticum aestivum; assembly: GCF_018294505.1. Classification (NCBI taxonomy): domain Eukaryota; kingdom Viridiplantae; phylum Streptophyta; class Magnoliopsida; order Poales; family Poaceae; genus Triticum; species Triticum aestivum. Next base: position 117,267,845 of record NC_057801.1, on the reverse strand, counting down.
CTACAAATGGTGGTTTTCTATATGAAGAGAAACAGGCAATCCAAACTTCAAATGATATAAGTGAAGCACGTGAAGCATTCTATAAAGCCATACTCAAAAGATTTAAGTGAAGTGCAATGAGAATTCTATAAATCAACCAAGGACTATATAATACCAGCATGGTGCATAAAAGAAAAATGAAAACTAAATGCAAAAGACGCTCCAAGACTTGCACATAATGCATAAACGAAACGAATACAAAAACATATCGATACTTGTTGAAAAAAGAGGGGATGCCTTCCGGGGCATCCCCAAGATTTGACGCTTGAGTCTCCTTGAATATTTACTTGGGGTGCCTCGGGCATCCCCAAGCTTGAGCTCTTGCCTCTCTTCATTTTCCTTATATCGAGACATCCTCGATTAGACACTACATCCACACAAAACTTCAACAGAAAACTCGGTAAGATCCGTTAGTATAATAAAGCAAATCACCACTCTAAGTACTGTTGAAAACCAATTCATATTTTGTTTTTGCATTGTGTCTACTGTAATATAGATTTTCCATGGCTTAATCCACTGATATAAATTGATAGATTCATCAAAACAAGCAAACTATGCATCAAAAACAGAATCTGTCAAAAACAGAACAGTCTATAGCAATCTGAACATCCACCATACTTATGGTACCCCAAAATTATACAAAAATTAGGAAAAATAAACAAGTTGTATATAAATAGAGTGCAAAAGGAATAAGAACCAATTGACGTCTCAGTTAAAAATGTAAAATCGCGCACTACAGCCAAAGTTTCTGTCCTGCACCGTACAAACCAACAAGCATTGTAAACATCCTAAAGGCAAACCTTGGCACATTATTTTTATAATACAATGGAAATGTACAAGGGGATAATTATTTTTGATGAAAAGCTTCTGTAATCAAGATTCACAATGTTTCCATGAGCATGAACAAAGTTCAAGGCTAGCTCCCACTTCAACAATGCTTGTCTTTCTCACTTTCACTTTCCTTTTTGAAAAGTTTTAGGTTCCCCTCTTTATTTTTATTTTGTTTTTAAACTATATGAAAGCACTCAACAGAAATAAATGACTCTCTAAAACTTCCGGGTTGTCTCCCTGGCAGCGCTTTCTTTAAAGCCATTAAGCTAGGCATATAGTGCTCAAGTAATGGATCCACCCGGATCCCAAGGTATATCAAAGCCAATTTTAATTAACAATGATTTGTAATTTAGTAGTGAGCACAAAGTAACATAAATCATGCAACAACAAAGTCTAACTCTCTTCCTATGCATCGGCATGTCATAAAAGAACAATTCATGCATACATAATAAAGACCAATGCATAGTATAAGCAGTTTCTTGCAATTCTATCGTGTTGGAAACATAAAGAGGCGGAGATGTAGTTCCTCTCTCATAATAATTGCAAGTAGGAGTAGAAAGCACATGCATATTACATTCATCAAAATCATCATGTGGAATGGTAAAAGGCAACCCATCAATATAATCCTTAATAAGCACAAACTTCTCCGATATAGTGTAGTTGGGAGAATTCAAAAAGATAATAGGACTATCATGCGTGGGTGCAATAGCAACAATTTCATGTTTAACATAAGGAACTATAGCAAGTTCATCTCCATAAGCATAATTCATGTTGGCATCTTGGCCACAAGCATAGCAAGCATCATCAAAAGGGGATATTTCGGGATCATAACAATCATCATAGCAATCATCATAGTAATCATCATAGCAATCATCCTTCGGTAAGCATGAAGGGGAATTAAACAATGTATGAGTTGGAGGGTTACTCTCATTAGAAGGTGGGCACGGGTAGCTAATCCGCTCTTGCTCCTTTTGTTCTTCGCTCTCCTCATCATCTTTTTCATCCAATGAGCTCACAGTTTCATCAATTTCTTCTTCCATAGCTTCCTGCAAAATATTAGTCTCTTCTTGGACAGCGGAGACTTTCTCAATAAATGCATTAATATAGTAATTGTATTCATAATTTTCATAGCAATATCTAAGTATAGCAAGATTTTCTGGTCTATAAACTGAATCATCAAAATCATCAAACGCTTTAAACATAGATTCAACCTCATAAGCACCCATAAAAGTAACAAATTCTTCTATTTGTTCCACATCATAGTAATCAAAGATACCATTAGCATAAGAAGCTAAGGTTTCATTATCATTGAATTTGCATGAAAAGGGAAGGTGTGGAGACTTCATCCTAGAACAGCAAGTATAATCATGCATCAAGCATAGTTGCCTAGCATACCACTTCAATAGTTGAATTTGATCCCATAATAGTTTCCCTTTTTGTGTCAAGCGATAATCCCTAAAGTATTCACGTTGATCCAACGTTACTCCCATAACATAATTGAGTTGGGTTTTCTCAGGATTATCAAAGTAGTGCATAATATCTTGAACATAACGAGCATCGAGGGTTTTAGGAGGTTCCCCATCTCCATGAGTAGCAAGTACACCTAATTTTTTTGGTATTTCGTGTTCCATATCCATAACTAAAGATAGAGAACAACTAAGAACAACAAATAAAAATTACTTAGTGATAAAGCAAACAAGCACACACGAGAATATTCACCCCACGCTATGACTCCCCGACAACGGCGCCAGAAAAAGGTCTTGATAACCCGCAAGTATACGTGATCGCAACACTTTTCGATAAGTAAGAGTGTCGAACCCAACGAGGAGCTAAAGGTAGAATAAATATTCCCTCAAGTTCTATCGACCACCGATACAACTCTACACACGCTTGACGTTCGCTTTACCTAGAACAAGTATGAAACTAGAAGAACTTTGTAGGTGTGATAGGATAGGTTTGCAAGATAATAAAGAGCACGTAAACATAAACTAGGGGATGTTTAGATAAAGATGCAATAAAGTAAATATTAGTAGAGAGCTTTTTGTTACGAGAAAGTTATTTGTCCAAGGCAATCGATAACTAGACCGGTAATCATTGTTGCAATTCTATTGGAGGGAGATGCATAAGCTAACATACTTTCTCTACTTGGATCATATGCACTTATGATTGGACTCTAGGAAGCGTCCGCAACTACTAAAGATTCATTAAGGTCAAACCCAACCATAGCATTAAAGTATCAAGTCCCCTTTTACCCCATACGCAAACAACCTACTTACTCGGGTTTGTGTTTCAGTCACTCCCGCAACCCACCATAAGTGAATCATAAACATATTGCAAACCCTACAGCGGGAATCCCTCACGCTTGCGCGACACGGAGGGCACAATAGGACAACACCAATAATAAAACATGCAACTCAAACCAATCACGATCATCAATTAACCCATAGGACAAAACGGATCTACTCAAACATCATAAGATAGCCATACATCATTGGGGGATAATATATAGCGTTGAGCACCATGTTTAAGTAGAGATTATAGAGGGTAAGAGAGAGGTTACACTGCTGCATAGAGGGAGGAAGAGTTGGTGGAGATGTTGGTGAAGATGGCAGCGGTGTTGGTGAAGATCGCGGTGATGATGATGGCCCCCGACAGCGCTCCGGCGCCACCGGAAGCAAGGGGTAGAGGGACCCCCTTCTTCTTCTTCTTCCTTGACCTCCTCCCTAGATGGGGGAAGGGTTTACCCTCTGTTCCTTGGCTCCCATGGTGAGGGAGGGGCGAGAGCCCCTCCGAGATTGGATCTATCTCTCTCTTTCTGCGTTCTCTGATTCTACCCCTTCACCGTTTCCTTTATATCTGGAGATCCGTAACTCCGATTGGGGTGAATCTTTCGCCCAGATTTTTCTAATAAAATTAGCTTTCTTGAGGCAAAAGTAGAGCCTCAACTGCCTTACGGGTGGCCCACGAGAGCCCAGGGCGTGCCCAGAGGTAGGGGGCATGCCCCCCTGTCTCGTGGCCACCTCGGACACTGTTTCGCGTTGATTCTTCCTCCGGAAAATCCCAAATATTCCAAAATAATTCTCTGTCGGTTTTTATCCCGTTTGAATTCCGTTTGATATTGATTTTCTACGAAACATAGAACATGCAACAAACAGGAACTGGCACTGGGCACTGGATCAATATGTTTGTCCCAAAAATAGTATAAAAGGTTGCCAAAAGTATATGAAAGTTGAAGAATATTGGCATGGAACAATCAAAAATTATAGATACGACGGAGACGTATCACTTTCCACTCAAATCTTCTTTCCACCAGATCCAAATCCTGTGAGGGAGAGTTGAGTGTTGGGGAGACTATCATTTGAAGCACAAGAGCAAGGAGTTCATCATCAACACACCATTTGTCACTTCTTGGAGAGTGGTGTCTCCTAGATTGGCTAGGTGTCACTTGGGAGCCTCCGACAAGATTGTGGAGTTGAACCAAGGAGTTTGTAAGGGCAAGGAGATCGCCTACTTCGTGAAGATCTACCGCTAGTGAGGCAAGTCCTTCATGGGCGACGGCCATGGTGGGATAGACAAGGTTGCTTCTTCGTGGGCCCTTCTTGGGTGGAGCCCTCCGTGGACTCGCACAACCGTTACCCTTCGTGGGTTGAAGTCTCCATCAGCGTGGATGTACGATAGCACCACCTATCGGAACCACGGCTCAAAAATCACCGTGTCTCCAAATTGCGTTTGAAATCTCCAAACACTTCCCTTTACATTCTTGCAAGTTGCATGCTTTAAATTCAGCTGCTCATACACTCTTTGAATGCTTGCTTGAATTGTCTGAAGATTGCTTGACTTGTGCTAAGATAGCTAAAACCTGCCAAAGACTAAAATTGGGAAAAGGTTAAGTTTTTTAATTGGTCAAGTAATCTAATCACCCCCCCCCCCTCTAGACATACTTCAAGGTCCTACAATTGGTATCAGAGCTTTGGTCTCCATTTGCTTTGATTTCCATAGCTTTTGGTGGTCATAGCCTTGGTTCACAACCTAGGAGAGTATGGCATCTAGTGAGGGAAATTATGACCGTAGAGGTCCTTACTTTGATGGTACTAATTTTGCTAGTTGGAAGCATAAGATGAAAATGCATATTCTCGGACATAACCCCGCCGTTTGGGCTATTGTGTGTATTGGCTTGCAAGGTGAATTCTTTGATGGGAGGGAACCAAACCGTGAAGCTAGTGCGGATGAATTGAAGATGTTGCAATACAACGCTCAAGCTTGTGATATCCTCTTCAATGGATTGTGCCCCAAAGAATTCAACAAAATCAGCCATCTTGAGAATGCAAAGGAAATTTGGGATACTTTGATTGATATGCATGAAGGTACCGACTCCGTCAAGGAATCCAAGTTGGATGTGCTCCAAAGTCAGCTTGACAAGTTCAAAATGAAGGATGGTGAAGGTGTCGCTGAAATGTACTCTAGGATTGCTCTTATCACAAATGAGATTGCGGGCTTAGGAAGTGAAGAGATGACCGATAGATTCATCATCAAGAAAATCCTAAGAGCTTTGGATGGAAAATATGATACCGTGTGCACATTGATCCAGATGATGCCCAACTACAAGAATCTCAAGCCAACGGAGGTCATTGGAAGAATTGTTACTCATGAGATGTCACTCAAGGATAAAGAGGAACTTCACAACAAGTCTAGTGGTGCTTACAAAGCCTCATGTGAAGCCCCTACATCATCAAGTGAGAAACAAACCTTCAATGAAGAATTGAGCTTAATGGTGAAGAACTTCAACAAATTCTACAAGAGTAGAAGCAAAGAAAGAAGCTCCACGTCAAGGTCTTACAATGATAAAAGATCTTCCAGTCGAGAGCGCAATTGCTACAATTGTGGGAGACCCGAACACTATTCCAATGAGTGTACGGCACCCTACAAAAGAAGACAAGATTCTCCCAAGAGAAGAAGTAGAAGAGAAGAATCACCGCCAAGAGAGAGATGGAGTAGAGATGATCATTATGAACGAAGAACATCCCGGAGAAGCAAAGATTCGGAAAGGAAGGACAAGTCATCAAAGAGCTACACAAAATGAAGACATCAAGCTCATGTTGGTGAATGGGTATCCGGTTCCGACTCTGAACATCACTCCAAGAGAACTTATCACTCCGACTCTGAACATACTCAAGATGAAGCTGTTGCCGGTCTAGCACTTGTGTCGACCAACTCCTATGACATATTTGATTCACCAAATGAAGGAATTGAAAGATGCTTCATGGCTAAAGGCCCTAAGGTAACTCACCCCGAGTATGTTGATTTCAATAGTGATGAAGATGACTTGTTAGGTGATGATGATTTACTTATTGACAACTCTAGTGATGAATACTATGATGAAACGTCAATTAATCATGCTAAACAAGATAAAACAATGACAATGATAAGGAGAAGATTGAGCTTATAACTAAAGAACTAAGCACTCTTAAGTTAGCTCATGAAACTATCTTAGGGGATCATCGATAACTTTTTAGAAGTTACACTTTGAAAAGCTCAATCTTGAGCAAGACCATGAGTTCTTAAAAGCAATCAATGATGGTCTTCGCAAGAAAAGTTCTTCTTACATTGCCAAGCGTTTACTCTTATCTACTTACATGCCTCAAGTCAAGTCAAGTAACAAGAAGAAGAAGGATTCTTCCTCTAGTAGTAACAATAATCATGCTAAATCCAATATTGTTGCCTCTAGTAGTTCTCCTGATTCCACTAATGATTCTCTTAGCCAAGTTACACTTGAGCAAGAAAATAACTTATTGAAGGGAATTATAGAGAAAGGTGTATACAAGAGCCTTGCCGGGAGTAAGCAATTCGAGGAAATTGTATGCAAGCAAGGAAGGCACCGGAAGAATCAAGGTGTTCGTTTTGAACGAAAGTTCAATGCCAATGGAGTTGAGTGGGAAGAAGATCAATACCCCAAGACGAAGTTTGTTCCTCAATAAGAGAAGTATGATCCCACTTCCTTCAAGGGAACACAAGCTCAAGATGATCTTCCACCACAAGACCACAAGAACAAAGGCAAGGACAAGCTTCAAGAGGAGATAGATGCATTTGAAGAAGCTCCTAAGGCCTTAGTCAAGTGGGTTCCCAAGACTACGTCAAGTTCTACTTCATCAAGCACAACTACAACTCCAAGGATTCCCATCAAGATGATGTGGATCCCGAAGAAGAAGAACTAGAGAGTTCTTGAGGGTGACTCCTCCAACATTCTTCACTCATATCATTATGGCAAGGACAAGTGCAATCAACTTCCACATCTTGCACTAGTTCAAGGAGTCACAAACCCTCATGTTGGTAAGGCAAGGGAGAAGGTAACCTAATGCTTTCGTAGACATCATCTTGTGTGTGCATCACTCTATGTCTATGGATATACTTGTTTGTTCCTTGTGGGACTAACCCGTGTAGGTATTGAAAGTGCAACTCACTCCAAAGGATTGCTCCAAATGATCTACATCAACATTGAGCGTCCACATCTTCAACACCTACATGAAGTCATCATCGACAAAACCCAAGGTTAGTTCATCCCTCTAAGGGGGGATCTCACATCTAGGGGGAGCTTAACTCTAAGAATTGAGTCAAAGCAACTCTAATGATGTGAACATATCAATGCATTATGTAAAAGTGGTAACCCCACTTGAGCTTAAACGATGAGTATGACCTATGATCAAATGTTCTCATTTGACTCTAAGTCAATATACTCAAATATAGATGACCTAGTCAACGCCAATTGTTTGATAGATGCTAGAATTGGTTGTGCATGCTTTGTCACATATTTCATTTGCCATTTTATTGTGTGAGCATGTTGGTTGCATATTTAACTCATTCGAGGACATCCAGTTGTTGCTTTGATTGATTGGTTTCTTTTCTCTTTTGCCCTGTTCAAGAATTCATCCGATTAACCAGTTAACTTGTCGATTAATCCCTACTCATAGGGTCACTGAGTAGCCTATAAACCGATAAATCGTCCGATTAATTGATTAACTTTCCGATTAGCCGATTAATCCCCTACTCACCAGCCAACCGAGCAGCTACCAGTTAATGATTTCCTCAACAATGCACTTTTGCCAAGTGGATGAACAAGAATGCCTAAGAACCTTCTCTAGCTATCTATGTTTTTCTTGTCTCAAACTCTATTCATGCTACATCACAAAATTTGATCAAGTCAGATTTGACCACTCTATGTGAGGAGCACTCGGAGTCCCCAATTCGTCATGGACTTAAACTTCCAAAACTTCTTTGTGTGTTTCGGTCTGACCGATTCTTCCATTTTGGTCATACCGAGATCACTAAGTCGATCTAGGTTTTCAATCTCGGTGCAACCGATTTGAACTTTTCGGTCTCACCGAGTTGCTGTAACTGTTAACAGTTATGCATCTCGGTGCCACCGAGTTGTTCCACTCGGTCACACCGACAGGGTCGGGCTATATATACACACAGGCAAAAATTTGGAAAACTTTCTCCAAACCTATTCGCCCGCGCATAGCTCGCTCTGCCTCCTAGGTCTTTGGATCACCGACTTCGTCGCCAGCCGCCTCTAGTCGCTGGTCTCCACCGCCATCAACGGAATTCATCCCCGCCGTTGCCGCCGTAGCGAGTTCATCACTAAACTAGGGTATGGACTCGATCACAGTGCTATCCCCGTCCAATTCCTAGTATATTGTGTTCATTATGATTATTGCCATGATTGAAACACCTCTATCCAGTCAAAACAATCCTTAGAATAGATGCCATTTGAAAATTTAGGGTTAGGTTTCCGCCGAAACCATCTCGGACCCACCGAGTTGAAAAACTCGGTCCCACCGATTCGGCTAACGCCATTGCACAAGTAACTCTCGGTCTGACCGAGAATTGCAAATTGGTGTGACCGATTTTAGAACTCAGTGAAACCCTAGCAGTTTCGGTGCCACTGAACAGTGACTCGGTCTGACCGAGATCACTAGTTTAGGTTCCAAAAGCTGCTTCGGTATCACCGAGTTTGAAAATCGGTTGATCCGAAATGCTTTCTGTGGAAAACTAAAACTAAGTTTTTGAATCATTCTTTTGCAAAAATCTCTGCATTTTGTGATGCTCATCCATTCTATCTCATCTATAACTATTCACAGGGTTAGCAGTCAGTGTTTTCAACATGTCAGACCAAAGTGACAGCCAGAACAGAGAAGAAGAGCAGATTCACATGAGTGAGGGCACTAGTCCCTCTAGTTCCTTAGATGAAGGCAGTAGAAGCACTCCTAGCAATCTGCCCAAAGCGGCCACAAGGGCCAGAAGGAAGAGAACCTCAGACTCTGAGGATGAGGACTATGTGGCAGCTGAAGATGAGGCTACTTCCAAGAAGGTAGTGCTCAAAAAGGAGTATGGCTCAGCTAAGACCACAAAGCCTGGACTTAATAGGAAGGTCCCTACCAAGAGGACACCTATGCTGAAGGTCAGAGGATCAACACAAGAACCTGAAAAACCTGATCCCAAAGAGCCAGCTGCAGAAGGAAAGAAGAGAAAGGAAAGGGTCAGTGTCGGTGTCAAAACCGGCATATCTCGGGTAGGGGGTCCAGAACTGTGCGTCTAGGCGGATGGTAACAGGAGACAGGGGACACGATGTTTTTACCCAGGTTCGAGCCCTCTCGATGGAGGTAAAACCCTACTCCTGCTTCATTAATATTGATGATATGGGTAGTACAAGAGTGGATCTACCACGAGATCAGAGAGGCTAAACCCTAGAAGCTAGCCTATGGTATGATTGTTGTTCATCCTACGGACTAAAACTCTCCGGTTTATATAGACACCGGAGAGGGCTAGGGTTACACAGAGTCAGTTACAATGGGAGGAGATCTTCATATTGTATCGCCAAGCTTGCCTTCCACGCTAAGGAAAGTCCCATCCGGACACGGGACGGAGTCTTCAATCTTGTATCTTCATAGTCCGGGAGTCCGGCCAAAGGTCATAGTCTGGCCATCCGGACACCCCCTAATCCAGGACTCCCTCATTAGCCCCTGAACCAGGCTTCAATGACGACGAGTCCGGCGTGCAAGTTGTCTTCGGCATTGCAAGGCGGGTTCCTCCTCCAAATACTTCATAGAAGATGTTGTACACCAGGATAGTGTCCAGCTCTGCCACCGTAGAGAGAATAATATTTGCACCAATCTAATCTGCTGAGGTATTCCGCAGCGTGACATCATGCCACAGCTAGGCTCTTATTCATTTTACTGTTCCACCTCAGCGCGTTTAGCGAGGCGGTTTCCTTGGCATGTCTTGTCAAAGCAGAGATCGTGTCCCCTTATTCTGGGATTCTCATCAATACGGGCGTGGGTAACCCAACCGCGCCATTAACCGCGACGCTTGGGAGATAAGCGAGTTTTATTAGGCCGGTGGGGGGCTCGTAGTTTCGGCCTCCCATATAAAGGGGATAAGAATCTGCCCTTTCCGTTCACGCCTTCTTCCTCCTTTGCTTATTCGTCCCTGCACGCTCGAGCTCCAACGCCCAAGCCCGCACTTCCCACCTCAACCTTCTCCAGTCATGTCCGGAGTGGGAGGTAGATGGATGGCCTCCTCCGTCACAGAGGGGCAAATCAAAAAGCTGAGGAAGGCCGGATACTTGTCTGACGACATCGCGCACCGGCTTCCAGATGAGGGGCAACTCATCCCCATACCTAGGCCCCATGAGAGGGTTGTATTTCTCCCCCATTTCCTCCGCGGACTGGGTTTTCCTCTTCACCCGTTCGTTCAGTGGCTCATGTTCTACTACGGCCTAGACTTCCATGATCTGGCCCCGAACTTCATCCTCAACATCTCGGCGTTTATCGTCGTGTGTGAGGCCTTCCTCCGCATCCAGCCTCACTTCGGCCTATGGCGGAAGATCTTCAGCGTCAAGCCGAAGGTCGTGGGCAGCCGCCAAGCGGAGTGCGGCGGTGCCATGGTGGGCAAGATAGCCAACGTTACATGGCTCGAGGGTGCCTTCATAGAGACCATCAAAGCGTGGCAATCGGGGTGGTTCTATATCATCGAGCCGCGTGATCCTGAATGGGCAGTGGCCCCCGAATTCCGATCTGGTATCCCCATGTGGCTCACATCTTGGAAAGAGACGGGCCTGTCGTGGGGTAATTCGGCAGAAGTGACCGGACTTCAAACCTGCATCAAAGACCTGATCGGCAGGAAGGTTAAACTCGTCAACGTTGTCCAGGTCATGCTCTTCCGCCGGATTCTCCCGTGCCAACGACGGGCTTTCAGCTTGTGGGAGTTCGACCCAGCCCAGCACCAGACTCTGTCCCGGCTCTTCGACACAAAGCATGGGGACGCTTGGAAGGTGCTATTCAAGAGCTCCGAGGTCTCCCCTCCCATCACCGAGGATCGCGAATTCTGCGTCGAGCACCAAGCCAGTGCGGTGAGCTTAATTTTCCCTTTACAGGGTATTTGCTTTTCATAGATTTGATTCTATGCGGGATCTAAACCCCCATCTCCTTAACAGGACTGGCAGAAAAAGGCCGGACAGATCAACTGTCCGGCTCCCTTGCCCGAAGACCCAGCGAACGCTCGCTTGACGAAGCTGCTGGTTCTGGCACCTCATGTGGTGCCCGAGAAGAAGGCCAAGAAGAAGGCCACGGGGACTCGAAAGAGCTCCCGACGCCTTGTGGTGTCGGATTCATCGCCCGACAACCCCGACGCACCCTCCGCCTCCGAAGATGAGGAGGAGGAAGAAGAAGACGCCTCTCCCCCTCCAACGGGGGGAGGAAAGAAAAGGAAGGCCGCCCCAACTGCGGAGGCCGGAGGGTCCAAGAAGGGGAAAAACCTTCTGCCGGACTACGCCTCCGATGCCGAAGACGGCGAGGAGGAATGGCCATCCAGGGTCAAGCCCCTGGCAAAATCGTAAGCATCCGGATATTCGAATAACTTATGGTAATTCTCCGTGATTTGGCATTTTCTGACGCCGAATTTGGTCATGCAGTCCGCCCAAGGCTCAGCTCGACGATTCGATAAGCGGTTCCCTGGATTCGCCGGATGTGAACAGTGCTTCACTTCCGACGGCTTCCTCCCCTCTCCCCACGGACGACGCCGAGGCGGAGTCCCAAAAGGGACTAAGCCAAGAGGAGGTGGTCCCGGAGGCGCCGCAAGGCGACCTCTCGGACCCCAGGCCCAAAGGGGGTAAAGCTCTGGAGGGATCCAAGTCCGGCCCTGGGACGGACACCACTCCGGAACCATCAATGGTTCCAGAGTCCGACAGGCGGCGCCTTCATAAGAAGGGGAAGCCTACGACGCCGGTGGCCTCCGTCCAACCGGAGACACCGGACAATTTGCTGGAGGTGCTTAGCAGCGCCTCCATAGACGAGGAGCACCGCACTGTTATGAGTGTGGTGATTCAGAAGGTTCAGTCCGCCAAGAGCGGGTTGATAGAAGCCTGTACAAGCCTGTTAACAGGCTTTGAGGTATGTGTTCAAAAACATATGAAAATGTCACCGCATAGATAGTAGCCCTGATGCTTAGTTCGGCGTTCGGAAAGAAAAGCCGAGCTGAGGATCTAAAAAGATATACGCAGGAGTCTAATAAAAATATGTCAATATGGGAATGCAGGCTGCGCTGCTGACCTCTGCCGCACTGGCTGCGGAGGTCAATGCCTTGAAGGAGAATCTCGAGCGGTCCGAGAACGAGCTCGGCCGTGCCAAGAAGCAGCTCGAGGACAAGGAGGGTATGTAATACCGCATATAAATGTATATAGAAATACTTGGTTGCAAATAATGACAGGACCAACTTAAATGTTGCAGGGGCCACAACCGAGGTGGCGACCCTAAAGGAGGCGGTCTCCAAGTCCGAAAACAGTGTGGCCCTGGAGCGCACCGAGCGAGAGAAGCAGGAGGCGCGGGTGGCGAAGGTGTGGCAATAGCTCCAGGCTCTCATGGAAAAACACGAGAGTTTGGACCGTGACTCGAAGACTCGAGAGTCCGAGCTTGCCCTGGCTCTTGAGAGTGCCAAAAACGCTAAGGCCGAAGCCCAGAAGGCCCTCCAGGAGATCGAGGCGATGAAGAAGATAGCGGCGGGTAAGGCATTCTTTATGCAAAGCAAGAATATAAAAGTTAATTATCTGCTACTTACCCGAATCCGGAGCTCTCCAGGAGCGTTCGCTGATCTGCCCTGTAGTGTGTCTGATGCCGCCGCATACTACCGAGCCGAAGAGGGGAGCTCGACGGAAAAAGTGTTCTGGTCTCAGTATGCTGAGGCCGAACATCCGGTGCCCCTGAGCGATCAGCTGAAACAGCTGGTCGAGCTCCACAAGGTGGCCGAACAGGCCATGAAGGGCCTCATAGCTCGGCTGTGGCCTGGAGAAGCCATGCTTGGGAGCTACTTCGGTCTGGTGCGGCAGCTGGTGGACGTGTGTCCGTGGATTGAGGTCGTCAAGCGCTCCGTTTGTATCGAAGGTGCCCGTCGGGCCCTTTCCCGTGCTAAAGTGCACTGGGGCAAGCTGGACGCTGAGAAGCTTTTGACGGACGCGCCACCGCCGGGCAAGGAGTATCGCACGCCCGAGATGTATTATAAGGGCGTCCTGAAGGGTGCTCGCCGTATAGCGGACGAATGCTCCAAAGATGTAATTTTTGAGTAGACTCGCATCTGTTATCCTGTACGCTGAAAACTTTGTTCATATGTGTTAAGCAACGCTTGTTAATTTAAAATATTACCTTCTGTGCGGCCGTTTATCAAACCTGAGAGATGCAAGTCGTCGGCTTCGACCCCCATGCCACGAGTGCTGGGGTGTTCGGGATAAACCTGAGCGCTCTTGTTCCCATTCTTGGGTCCATCTAGGGAGGTGCTCAGCACAACGAACCAGGTCGTCGGACTTATAATGCTTTATCACTCTCACTTGGCCATGGAATTCTATAATTTTAAATTTCGCCGAAGCCCCTAGTATCCGGAAGACCGAGTTCGGGGCGCTATCCACGCCTAGGCCGGATAAGTCCGGTTCCTCGCTCTAAGCGGCATGAGTCTTTAAGGACTCGAAAAACCTCGGGAACAGTGACCGGTCTCTCGCACTATCATGACGGTCAGTTTTAGCTTTCTCTACTGAGGTGTTAACCCAGCTCAACTGGGGCACAATCGCATTAGTTCTCCCAGCGCTACCTTAGCCAACATTGCGGGACGTAAGGTACCAAAACATGGGAGCCGGGCAAACCCAACTATTGACCAAAGACATGATTCGGAGCCGATGCATATAGTGCTATAAGTTCGGGGTGCCGCACTCATGAGAGTGTTCGGTCTTCTCACACCATGTTATGGGGTGCTTAAGCCCATGGTGTATTGGCCGTACCAAAGTGTACGGTTGCAGAATGTCATGACTGAACATATTTGTATATATGAAAAATAAATCAGTACAATAATAGATAAGAGCTATGTATTGTTTACTAAAAAAGGGCTGCTGCGAGAGCAGAACGATACAAGTAGTGCGATAAGCAAGAGATTGGTTTATTTGACATGTCCCCCTCCAGGGGCAAGCTGCAGGATTGTAAGTAAAACAGGTATTAAGCTTGTTATAGAGACCACCTGGGCATTTGACGCGGCTTGTTTTCTCCCTGGCTGTTGCATCGTATGTTCGGCAAGTGTGTTGCCGGACAGGCCTTCCAAATAGTTGGGACCTGAAAGTGTATAAAAAGGTAACGGCGGGATAGGGAGCCCCTTAGTGCGGTTGAGCCGCATTCTGGGCTTGCCGTAGTTGTGCCCCTCCCCTTATGCCCATGGTATCTCTAAGGCGTAATTATGTACGCGTGGTACCGATATCACCATCTGGCGAGGGCTGGGGTTGGGGCCGCACTGCTATGCTTGCTCGGAACGTGCCAGCCGGATTTGTTGTAGGTTACTTCGGGCTCGCTTGACATTGTCCGGACGTTTGACACCTGGGTTGGAGGATTGCCTTGAGAGGCTACTCTGTACTTCCGCCACCAGGGCCGCCGTGTGCTCCTCCGTTCGGAGAGAGCGTTCGGTGTTTCCATTTAACGTGATGACTCCGCGAGGTCCTGGCATCTTGAGCTTGAGGTATGCATAGTGCGGCACCGCATTGAATTTTGCAAATGTGTTCGTCTGAGCAGGGCATGATAGCCACTGCGGAATGGGACTATGTCGAAGATTAGCTCTTCGCTTCAGAAATTATCCGGGGATCCAGAGACCACTTCGAGTGTAACCAAGCCTGTACAGCTGGCTTCTACACCTGGTATGACGCCTTTAAAGGTTGTCTTTGTGGGTTTAATCCTTGAGGGATCGATACCCATTTTTCGCACTGTATCCTGATAAAGCAGGTTCAGGCTGCTGACACCGTCCATTAGGACTCTGGTGAGGTGAAATCCGTCGATAATTGGGTCTAGGACCAATGCGGCAAATCCGCCGTGACGGATGCTAGTGGGGTGATCCCTTCGATCAAAAGTGATCGGGCAGGAGGACCATGGGTTGAACTTTGGGGCGACTGGCTCCAACGCATAGACGTCCTTGAGAGCACGCTTCCTCTCCCTTTTGGGGATGTGGGTTGTGTATATCATGTTCACCGTCCGCACTTGCGGGGGGAATCCCTTCTGTCCTCTGTTGTTCGGCGGCCGGGGATCCTCCTCGTCATCTCTATGCAGCCCCTTGTCTCTGGTTTCGGCACTTAACTTGCCTGCCTGCTTGAACACCCAAAAATCCCTGTTGATGTGGTTGGCTGGTTGTTCGGGGGTGCCATGTATCTGGCACGAGCGGTCGAGTATCCGGTCTAAGTTGGATGGGCCCGGAGGGTTTCTTTTGAATGGCTTCTTCCGCTGACCGGGTTTAGAGCCTCTGAATCCGACGTTGACTGTCGTATCCTCAGTATTGTCGCCGTTAATGCGGCGCTTATGTTTGTTGCGACGTGACCGGCCATTGTTGTCCTTGGTATCCGAATTACCAGAGCTCTTGGTTATGTTATTGCTACGAGCCAGCCAGCTGTCTTCGCCCGCGCAGAAGCGGGTCATGAGTGTCGTGAGGGCTGCCATAGATTTCGGCTTTTCCTGTCCTAGGTGTCGGGCAAGCCACTCGTCTCGTATGTTGTGCCTGAAGGCAGCAAGGGCCTCGGCGTCCGGACAGTCGACTATTTGATTTTTCTTAGTTAGGAACCGTGTCCAGAATTGCCTGGCCGATTCCTCTGGCTGCTGGATTATGTGGCTTAGGTCATCGGCGTCTGGTGGTCGCACATAAGTGCCCTGGAAGTTGTCAAGGAAGGCAGACTCCAGGTCCTCCCAGCAACTAATTGACTCTGCTGGCAGGCTGTTAAGCCAATGTCGAGATGGTCCTTTAAGCTTGAGCGGGAGGTATTTGATGGCATGTAGATCATCACCACGGGCCATGTGGATATGAAGGAGATAATCCTCGATCCAAACCGCAGGATCTGTTGTGCCATCGTATGATTCGATGTTCATGGGTTTAAAACCCTCGAGGATTTGATGATCCATTACTTCGTCTGTGAAGCATAGTGGGTGTGCGACGCCCCTGTATTGGGCTATATCACAACGCAGCTCAGATGAGCTTGGTCTGTTGTACTCGGCCTAGCCGTACTTATCTTGTCCGGCGTGACGGCTAGCGTCACATGAAGCGGGGTGCCCATGCGATCCGTAGATCGATCTTGATTTCCTTGCCTTGTTCTCCGATATGTCTTGCAGGTCGGTTGCGTCTCCCCGTACTCTGGTATGTTTTGAGCAGTACTGGGGTGCGTCTTGGGTCGAGGGCCTGAAGGCCTCTCTATCGCGGCCACGCGGTGGCCGATCGGGCACATCGAACGCTGGTGATGTAGGTTTAGTTGCTTCCTCCTCAAGTTGGGGTAGCAGCATGCGCTTTGGGTAGCTCTTGGAGGGGCGCTCGAGTTTATACTCTTCGGCCGCCAGGACTTCGGTCCATCTGTCGGCTAGCAAGTCTTGGTCAGCTCTAAGCTGCTGCTGTTTTTTCTTGAGGCTGCTTGCCATGGCCCTAAGCCTGCATTTGAAACGCTCTTGTTCGACGGGATCCTCTGGCACGACGAATTCGTCGTCGTCGAGGCTTGCCTCTTCTTCAGAGGGAGGCATATAGTTGTCGTCCTCAACCTCTCTGTCGGCCGCTCTCTCATGAGGGCTGGCTCCTTCGTCCTCCTGCACTGAATCCTGCTGGAGGGGGTTATCTTAGGCACTATCCGGCGTGTTGTTATCTCCGGCGCCGGAATTGCCGTTTTTGCTTTGGCGGGACTTAGAGCGGCGCCGCTGACGTCGGAGCTTGGGTTGTTTCTTGGAGGGGTCATCCTCCGTTTTTTCCTCGCCCTCCCCTGCTTTGGGGATGTCCACCATGTATAAGTCATATGACGAGGTGGCTTACCAGTTCCCTATAGGTGCTGGTTCTTGGTCGTCTCCTTCATCGACGTCCATACCGTCGATGTCTTCGGAGTCAAAGTCGAGCATGTCGGTTAAATTGTCGACAGTTGCTACGAAGTGGGTGGTGGGTGGGCCTCGAATTTCTTCGTCGTCCGTATCCCAACCATGCTGACCGTAGTTCGGCCAGGGCTCTCCTGACAAAGAGAGAGACTTTAGTGAATTCAGGATATCGCCAAAGGGCGAGTGCTGAAACACGTCCGCTGCGGTGAACTCCATGATTGGAGCCCAATCGGGTTCGATCGGCAGGGGTGCGAGATATACAGAGTCCGGAACGGAGTCCAGCACCTTGGAGTCACGGGCCTTGCAAAGGACTAAGCTGGTATTCGGCTCTATCGCCGTAGAGATTGCGGCTCCCGGGGTGACGCCCAACCGTCCATCCCTGACTAGCGCGGTTAGCTCTGAGCTAATGGTCGGAGCGGGCACCTGAGCGACGCTTTAGGCGCTGTCCGGCGGCAGAGCTATATCATGCCCATCGTGACAGTGCGGCGTGCTCGACCGTGGCTCGAATCCGTCGAAGATCAAGTCCCCGTGGATGTCGGCCGTGTAGTTCAAACTTCCGAACCTGACCTGATGGCCAGGGGCGTAGCTTTCGATCTACTCCAGATGGCCAAGCGAGTTGGCCGGCAGTGCGAAGCCGCCGAATACAAAGATCTGTCCGGGGAGAAAAGTCTCACCCTGGACCGCGTCGTGGTTGATGATCGAAGAAGCCATCGGGCCAAAGGGCGACTACCCAGAGGAACTCTCAATGAAAGCACCAATGTCGGTGTCAAAACCGGCGGATCTCGGGTAGGGGGTCCCGAACTGTGCGTCTAGGCGGATGGTAACAACAGACATGGGACACGATGTTTTTACCCAGGTTCGAGCCCTCTCGATGGAGGTAAAACCCTACTCCTACTTGATTAATATTGATGATATGGGTAGTACAAGAGTGGATCTACCACGAGATCAGAGAGGCTAAACCCTAGAAGCTAGCCTATGGTATGATTGTTGTTCGTCCTACGGACTAAAACTCTCCAGTTTATATAGACACCGGAGAGGGCTAGGGTTACACAAAGTCGGTTACAATGGGAGGAGGTCTTCATATTGTATCGCCAAGCTTGCCTTCCACGCCAAGGAAAGTCCCATCCGGACACGGGAGGAGTCTTCAATCTTGTATCTTCATAGTCCGGTAGTCTGGCCAAAGATCATAGTCCGGCCATCCGGACACCCCCTAATCCAGGACTCCCTCAGTCAGAAAGACCATGGCCAGAGTTGTTGGACAACCTTCCATGAAAGGAGGAGGAAGAAGAGGTTGCTGCACCAGCACCCAAGGCACAAAAGCTGATGGGTGATACTATAAGGTCAGGGGCTGCATCATCAAAGCCCAAAGAAGCACCCAAAGCTACCTCCAAGGCCAAGTCTGCACCTAAGAGGAATACCAGGATCATACCAGCTACTGAGAAGAACAAGGCCCCAGTGCCTGAAGTTGCTGCTGAGGAAGATGATGAAGGACAAGTCCTGAGGAATCTCAAACCCAAGATTCCAGACCACAACGATGCTCATCCAGTGGCTCAGAATATGAAGCTGAGGAAAGATGCAGGGCTCGGGCAATGGAAATTGTCTGATCCATATGCAATCAGGGGAAGAACTACTGTAGATTACAGGTTCCACACTAAGGAACATCAGGACTTCTATGAGACTGTGCTGTTGGATAAGAAGCCCATAGTCTGTGACATGAGGTGGGTAGACTGGCAATACATGAAGGAAAATGAGGATCACTACCGAGGAGTATTTGACAGCTTTAAGGCTTGTGGAGTTGATGAGTTTTTTGGACAGAAGTTCACAAACTGGAATGATGAGCTAGTTATGCAATTCTACTCCACAGCTCACTTTTATCCTGATGGCAGAATTGTCTGGATGTCTGAAGGTACAAGGTACCAATCAACTATTGAGGAATGGGCCAATCTGATCAATGCCCCAGAGGAGAAAGAAGATGACTTGGATGTCTACTCCAAGAAGAAAAAGGATCACAATTCTATGTCACATATGTACAAGGAGATCCCAGACAAGGCACTTGAGACTTTCAAGTTTGGGTCTGTCCATTTTCTTCTGTCAGGGCTGCCTACGATCAACTGGATCCTTAGGCACACTCTTTTTCCCAAGTCAGGTGACCACAACATGATCAGAGGGCATGCAATTAATTTGCAACACATATTTGATGTGCCATAGAAATTCAAGGTCATGAGCCTCATAGTTGAGACTATCAAGAGGACAGCAGCAGACCAAAAGAGAAGTTGTGGGTATGCCCCACAAATCCAGGAGCTGATCAACTCAAAGATGGGCACAGGCAAATATCTGTTGGATAAGGAACACTTTGTTCTCTATCCAGACTTTGAGGACAATCAAGTTGTCATGAATGAGAGAACCATCCTCAGTGCAAGCTCAAGAGAAGAAGGAGAAGGCAAAGAAGGAGAAGGCTGCCAAGATGCCAACTCTAGAGGAGGCATCTAAGTACTTTTTGAAGAGCAAGGAGGACCAGCTTGGTTACTTGATAGCATCAACTCTGAGGATTGAGAAGGGGTTGGCCACCCTAACTCAAAACCAGGAGAGCCTGGAAAGAATCATGGAACAAAAATTCTATGATTTAGATGTCAAAAGTAACTGAGATTTAGTCAGTTGTGGAGCAGCTACAAGATGACATGCAGGAGAGGAAGGACAGGACAACTACTGATGCATTTGCCAGAGTGCCTCGAGCTCAGAGATCAGCTGTAGAGCCAGTAACAGACACCAGAGCCACTTCATCTGCACCAGCTACAGCTCCAGTGCAACCAGCTCCAGCACCAACTCCTTCAGCTCCATCCACATCAACTGAAGTCTTCGTCCAAGGAGCCATCTCTACATCACCAACATAAGACCAAGCCTGAGAGACGAAATAGTACTATGCATTTTCTAGGAACTTTTTGGTAACTTGTTGCCAAAGGGGGAGAAAAATGTATAGATCATAGGCTTTGAGAGAGAGAGAGAGTTTGCTTTTGTTCTCTCCTTCATGGTTGAACTTTATTTGCTTTTGCTTTCTTGAGATACTATGCTATTATCTGTGAGACATTGATGATCATGTGTTTGATCATAAGCTACACTTATGCTTGTTGGATGATATTATCTTATTTATCTTTGTATGATCATTCACTTTGCTTGGTGATGAGTGCATGTATTCAATCTCTATTATTTTGAGCGCTCCACCAAGATGTACGTGACATGGAAGAGTAACCCATGAGCCTAATTCCTTGTGCATTTGCAGTCCAAAGCAAATTTTAAACCATGCACAAATTTAGGGGGAGCTCTTGCTTATCACATATTTCTCAAAGCGACGATGTTTTTTCAATCTTATTATCATTTGTCGAAGATTTGATCTATATGTTGTCATCAATTACCAAAAAGGGGGAGATTGAAAGTGCAACTATCCCTAGGTGGTTTTGGTAATTCATAACAACATATAGCTCATTGAGCTAATACTATTTCAAGATAAATATTTCAGGAAAGCTCAATGAATGGCATGGCATGGATGATGAAAGTGGATCCCTCAAAATATTAAGGATAAAAGGATTGGCTCAAGCTCAAAAGCTCAAGACTCTACATTCTATATTTTAGTGATCCAAGATCACATTGAGTCTATAGGAAAAGCCAATACTATCAAGGAGGGATGAGGTGTTGCTTGATGAGTTTCTTGCTTCAAGTGCTTAGTGATATGCTCCAAAACCCTCAACTACTTTCCCACATTCACACATATGACCTAAACCTAAAGTCAAACTCGGCCCCACCGATTCATTCTATCCGGCGCCACCAAGTTCAGATATCGTAGCCACTGCCACAAACCCTAGGCAAATCGGTCTCACTAATAGGGATCTCGGTCTCACCGAGATGGGATTGTAATCTCTCTGTTTCCCTTCATAAAGTTTCGATCTAACCAAAGTGAGCGATCGGTCCCACCGAGATTGCAATGTAAACTCTCTATTTCCTTTTCATAACATTTCAGTCTCACCGAAAAGAGCTAATCAGTCCCACCGAGTTTACCTGACCAACTCTCTAGTTAGCTAATTACCAAAATCGGTCGCACCGAGTTTGTGTAATCGGTCTCACCGAGATTACTTTATGCCCTAACCCTAACCATATCGGTCCCACTGAGTTGCATGTCGATCCCACCGAAATCACTAACGGTCACTAGGTTTACTGAATCGGTCCGACCGAGTTTGTTGATTCGGTCCCACCAAGATTGGTAAAGTGTGTGTAACGGTTAGAATTTGTGTGGAGGCTATATATACCCCTCCACCTCCTCTTCATTCGTCGAGAGAGCCATCAGAACAAACCTACACTTCCAACTTACCATTTCTGAAAGAGAACTACCTACTCATGTGTTGAGGCCAAGATATTCCATTCCTACCATATGAATCTTGATCTCTAGCCTTCCCCAAGTTGCTTTCCACTCAAATCTTCTTTCCACCAGATCCAAATCCTGTGAGAGAGAGTTGAGTGTTGGGGAGACTACCATTTGAAGCACAAGAGCAAGGAGTTCATCATCAACACACCATTTGTTACTTCTTGGAGAGTGGTGTCTCCTAGATTGGCTAGGTGTCACTTGGGAGCCTTCGACAAGATTGTTGAGTTGAACCAAGGAGTTTGTAAGGGAAAGGAATCGCCTACTTCATGAAGATCTACCGCTAGTGAGGCAAGTCCTTCGTGGGCGAAGGCCATGGTGGGATAGACAAGGTTGCTTCTTCGTGGACCCTTCTTGGCTGGAGCCCTCCGTGGACTCGCGCAACTGTTACCCTTCGTGGGTTGAAGTCTCCATCAACGTGGATGTGCGATAGCACCACCTACCGGAACCACGACTCAAAAATCACTGTGTCTCCAAATTGCATTTGAAATCTCCAAACCCTTCCCTTTAGATTCTTGCAAGTTGCATGCTTTAAATTCCGCTGCTCATATACTCTTTGCATGCTTGCTTGAATTGTGTGAAGATTGCTTGACTTGTGCTAAGATAGCTAAAATCTGCCAAAGACTAAAATTGGGAAAAGGTTAAGTTTTCTAATTGGTCAAGTAGTCTAATCACCCCCCTCTAGACATACTTCAAGGTCCTACACGGGGGAAACAAGAAGAAACTCCACCTCCCCATATTGGGGGGAGAAAAAGAGGAACGCCGCCCCGGAGGGGGAGGCTGGGACGTCCAAGAAGGGAAAGGTGTCCCTTCCGGACTACTCCGCCACCGTCGCCGATAGCGAGGAGGGGTGGCTGCCCAGGAAGAAGCTCCTAGTGCGATCGTAAGTATCCGCACTCCATCATAATTTTGCTTCATAGTTTTGTTATACCTCCGGACTTGTATGCAGTCCGGCCAGGGTCCATCCCCAGGAGTCGTCTTTGGACGGGTCCTTGAGTGATTCGGCAATAAACTCACTTCCGACGGCCACTACTCCTCAGCCTACGGATGACAAGGAGGTGTTGTCCCAAAGGCTCCCAGAGCGGGGGGAGGTGGATCTGGAAGCGCCCCAAGGCGGCATTCCAAACGTCGGACACGCGGGGTTGAAGATCCCCGTGGATCGTGTTGGTGAGAGCCGCAGTAAGCCGGGCTCTCAACCGAACACTGTTCTGGAACCTCCCATGGTTCCGGACTCAGGCGGGCAGCCTCTCGTTAAGGAGGGCGAGCCGTCTGTGGCGAGGACTTCCGCTACGCCCGAGGCGTCGGATTGTCTGCTGGAAGCGCTTCGAGGCGCTCCCATGGATGAAGAGCACCGTACTCTTATGAGTGTGGTGGTTCAGAAGGTTTTTTCCACCAAGAGCGGACTAACCGAAGCTTGCACCAGCCTACTAACAGGCTTTGAGGTAAGTAGTAGAGATGTGTGAAATTACAACCCGATAGGTAGTAGCCCCTGATACTCTGTTTGGTGTCCGTAAAGAAAGACCAAATGAAGGGTCAATTATAATCCGCAGGAGTCTAATCAATGAGTTTTAATGTGAATAAACAGGCTGTGCTGCTTGCCGCTATTGTCCGTATGGCCGAGATCGCCGGGCTAAAACGGGACCTGGAGCAGGCGCAGGGAGTGCTCGACCTCACGAGGAGGAAGCTCGAAGAGAGCAAAGGTGAATGATTCCCTTCTCTCATATAATGAATGATAGATAAAATTGGTTATTCTAACAACGAAGCGTCATCATTTGGTAACAGAGGCCACCACCGAAGTGGCGTCTCTCAAGAAGGCGCTGTCCGAGGCCGAACACAAGGCGGCCTTGGAACGCAAGGAGAGCGAGAAGCAAGAAGCCCGAGTGGGCGAGGTACAAGAAGAGCTCCAGGAGCTCGGCAAAAAGTTCGAGTCCGTGGAGCATGAGCTTAAGGCGAAAGAGGCCGAGCTTGCGAAGTCCCATGCAAGTATGAAAGACGCCAAGGCCAAAGCCGAGAAGGCACAGCAAGAAATCCAGGAGGCCAAAAAGATAACGGCGGGTAAGAAATTCTTTATGTAAAGCAAACATGTGGAGGAGGCGTTTCTTTTACTTACCCGAGTCTAGAGCTCTCTAGGGGCATTCATAGATCCGCGACGCAGCGTATCAGATGCCGCGGAGTTCTACCGTGCTCAGGAGGGGAGATCAACGGAGAAGCTGTTCTGGTCCCAGTATGCTGGGGCCGAACATCCAACGCCTCTGAGTGACCAACTGAAGCAGTTGGTCGAACTCCACAGGGCGGCCGAAGTGGCTATGAAGGATTTCATAGTCCGGATGTGGCCTGGTGAGCCCCTGTCCACGAGCTACTTCGGCCTGATCAAGCAGATGGTGAATGACTGTCCGCGATCCGTTTGCATTGAGGGTGCCCGCCGGGCCTTTGCCCATGCGAAGGTGCACTGGGTCAAGCTGGATGCGGAGAAGCTGGTGAAGGACGGGCCACCAGAGGGCAAGGCGCATCGCTATCCGGAGAAGTATTATGACGGCGTGATGAAGGGCGCTCGCCTCATGGCCGATGAATGTACCAAGGACATAATTTTAGAATGAATTCACTTCTGTCATGTTTGTAATATAAGGATGAAGTTACTTGCACTATGTAGCGCTTTTGTTATTTAAAATATTACCTTCTATGCAACTGTTTATAAAATTCTGAAAGTAGGCCAGTCGTCGGCTTCCGCCCCCATGTAACTAGTACTGGGGTGTTCGTGGAAAACCCGGACACTCTTTATCCAAATGTTTGGTCCCTTAAGGAGGTGTCCAGCGCGGCAAACAAGGCAATCGGACTATGCTGCTTTATAACCTTCACTTAGCCATAGAAGTCTACAATTTTAAATTTCGGCGAAGCCCCTAGAATCCGAAAGACCGAATTGGGGCGCTATGTACGCCTAAATCGGACGAAGCCGAATTATCGCCTAAAGTGGAAAAATCTTTAAGGATTTTAAGACCTCTCGAACAGCGACCAGCTCTCGCCACATCATGCCGGTCAGTTTTTGGCTTTCTCTACTGAGGTGCTCGTCCGGAAGAACCGGGGCACAATCGCAGTAGTTCTCCCTGCGCTACCTTAGCCGATATAACGGAACGTAAGGCACCAAAACAAGGGAGCTGGGCTATCCCAACTGTAGACCCAAGACATGATTCGGAGCTGATGCATATAATGCTATAAGTTCGGGGTGCCGCACTGTTGAAAGTGTTCGGACTTGTCTTGCCATATTATGGGGCGCCATAAGAAGCCCCTGGCAAACTGAACGTACCAAAGTTTACGAATGCAATATCAAATAGACATTTGTAAGAAAAAATGCTCAAATAAGAATAATAAGCTGACGCTATATATGATCTCCCATTGATGAATAATACGTTTAGGCGTATGAATGCATTAAGCGGAGATAAATAGGATTATTTAACATATCCTATTCGGGTGCAGGCTGTGTGCAGATAGATAAAGCAGGTATAACGATCGTAAATAGATTCCACCTGGGTATTTCCTTCTGTGCGCAAAGCCTGTTGCCTCCTTTGGTTTTCTCTCCTATGTAAGTCCGACAATTCGGCTCTTCTGAAGAGGCTGCGCTAAAGCAATATCCTGAAAGGTAAAAGGAAAGGTTACGGAGTGTGTGGCGGCGATATCGCACTGTTGACTAAGCCACTGCTTCGCCTCCGCCTGTGCCCATGGTATTTTGAGTGCGTAATTGTGTACACGGGGCATGAATGCTGCTTTGATGGGATTTGAGCGGAGGCCGGACTGCTAGTCATGCTCTTAGCGTGTTTGGTGATCCTTTTGCGGGGTGTTCCGACCTTGCTTGATGGAGCTTGAGGTGGTCTTTCCCTGATTGGTGGTTTGCCGGAGGAGGCTGCATTGTACTTCTGCCGCAAGGGCTGCATTATGCTCTTCTGTACGGAGTGAGCGGTCCATATTTCTGTTGACTGTTATGACCCTGCGCGGGCCTGGCATCTTGAGCTTGAGGTATGCATAGTGTGGTACCGCATTGAATCTAGCAAATGCGGTTCGTCCGAGCAGTGCGTGGTAACCACTATGGAAAGGGACAATATCGAAGATTAACTCTTCGCTTCGGAAGTTATCCGGAGATCTGAAGACCACTTCCAATGTTATAGAGCCCTTACAGCGGGCCTCTACTCCAGGAATTACACCTTTAAAGGTGGTTTTGGTGGGCTTGATCCTTGAAGGATCGATGCCCATTTTGCGCACTATGTCCTGGTAAAGCAGGTTCAGGCTGTTGCCTCCGTCCATAAGGACTCTTGTGAGGTGAAATCCATCTATGATTGGGTCTAGAACCAATGCGGCCGAGCCGCCGTGGCGGATGCTAGTAGGATGATCCCTATGATCAAAGGTGATCGGACAAGCTGACCATGGGTTGAATTTGGGGACGACTGGCTCCATCGCGTAGACGTCCCGTAGTGCTCGCTTCCGTTCCCGCTTGGGGATGTGAGTGGCGTAGATCATGTTGACCGTTTTCACCTTGGGGGGGGGATTTCTTATATCCCCCCATGTTCGGACGCTGGGGCTCCTCGTCATCGTCGCTGTGCAGCCCCTTGTCCTTGTTTTCAACGTTTATTTTGCCCGCCTGTTTAAATACCCAGCAGTCTCTATTGGTGTGGTTGGCTGGCTTGTCCGGGGTGCCATGAATTTTGCACGAGCGCTCCAGTATACGGTCTAGACTGGACGATCCCTGATTGTTTCTTCTGAATGGCTTCTTCCGCTGACCGGATTTGGGTCCGCTGAATCTGGCATTGACCGTCGTGTCTTAGGTGTTGTCGTCGTTGTTCCGTCGCTTGTGTCTGTTGCGCCGTAGCTTGCCATTATTGTCACGGACTTCTGAAGTGCCAGAATGTGGCGTAGTGCTGCTACGAGCCAACCAGCTGTCCTCGCCCGCACAAAAGCGCATCATTAGTGTCGTGAGAGCTTCCATGGACTTGGGTTTATCCTAGCCAAGGTGTCGGGCAAGCCACTTGTCGCGGATATTACGCTTGAAGGCCGCCAGGGCTTTGGTGTCCGGACAGTCAACTATTTGGTTCTTTTTAGTTAGGAACCGAGTCCAGAATTTCTTGGCTGATTCTCTGGGTTGTTGAGTAATGTGGCTCAAGTCATCGGCATCCGGAGGTCGCACATATGTGCCTTGGAAGTTGTCAGGAAATGCGTCTTCCGGGTTTTCCCAACTGTCAATGGAATTTGCAGGCAGGCTGTTTAGCTAGTGTCGGGCGTGTCCTTTGAGCTTAAGGGGGAGATACTTGATGGCATGTAGATCATCTCCGCGGGCCATGTGGATGTGGAGAAGGAAATCTTCGATCCATACCGCGGGGTCTGTTGTGCCATCGTATGATTCGATGTTTATGGGTTTGAACCCTTCTGGGAATTCATGATCCATCACTTCATCGATGAAGCAGAGGGGGTGTGCGGCGCCTCTGTGCCGGGCTATGTCGCGACGCAGTCCGGCTGTGTCTGACTGGTTATATTCGGCCCGGTCGGATTTGCTGTTAGTGTATCCGGTATGACGGTCATCGTCATGTGCTGCGGCGCGCCCTCGTGATCCGTAGATCGATCTTGGTTGTCCTGCGGTGTTATCCAGTCTATCGCGCAGGTCCTAAGTATTGCCCCAGGCCGTAGTAAACTGGCGCGGGGGTGCAGGCTTGTATTCGGGCTGATATGCCATTTTATCCCGACCTCGAGGCGGCCGGTCAGCCGTGTGGCGTGCGAGTCCATATTCCTCAGCTGCCAGGACTTCTGTCCATCTATCTGTGAGCAGGTCTTGATCAGCTTGAAGTTGCTGCTGCTTCTTCTTCAGGCTTCTCGCAGTGGCAATAAGCCGGCGCTTGAAGCGCTCCTGCTCTGCGGGGTCCTTGGGCACGCCGAACTCGTCATCGGTGAGGCTAATCTCGTCTTCGGAGGAAGGCATGTAGTTGTCCTCCTCCGGATACCCGTCCGTCGCCTGTTCTCCTGGGCTGTCCTGCCCATCTTCCTGCTCGGCCTGCTCAAAGCCGGGCTGTTCGGGGTTGTATTCATCGTCGGCACCGTCCTGATTGTTTTCGTCTCTGGTGCCGGTATTGCCTTGGCAAGGCTTGGAGCGGCGCTGGCGACGCCCATGCTTTGCTTTCTTCTTGGAGGGGTTATCCTCTGTTGCCTCATCGCCATTGGTTCCTTTCGGAGTGTCCACCATATATATATATCGTATGAAGAGGTGGTTGTCCACTGCCTGTGAGCGGTGGCTCGTGTACGTCTCTGGCATCGTCATCCATACCGTCGATGTCTTCGAAATCGAAGTCAAGCACGTCGGTTAAATCATCGACCGTGGCAATGAAGTGGGTGGTGGGTGGGCAGCGAATTCCTTCGTTGCCTGCTTCCCACTCAAGCCGGACATAGTTTGGCCCAGAGCCTCCCGACAAAGAGAGAGACTTTAGTGAGTTCAGCATGTCGCCAAAGGGCGAGTGTTGAAAGATGTCCGCAGCGGTAAACTCCATTACCGGAGCCCAACCTGGTTTGGCTGGCTCGAGGGTATGCGGACTGGAACCAACAACCGGATACGAGTCCGAGGGGCCGGGGTTACAGGCCTCCACAGAGGTGAGACCTGTGTTCGGCTCCACCACCGATGAGTATGCGGCCTGCGGGGCGGGGTCTACCCTTCCGTCCTTGGGCGACGCAACCTGTTCCGGATTTAGATCCGGGGCTGATGTAGGGGTGATGTCCCGAGCATTGTCCGATGGCAGGTCTAGGCCGTGCTCGTCGTGACTGTCCGGCGCTCCCGGCGCAGGGCTGAATCCGTCGAAGATCAAGTCTCCGCGAATATCCGCTGTGTAGTTCAAGTTTCCGAACCTGATCTGGTGTCCAGGGGCGTAGCTGTCGATCTGCTCTAGATGACCAAGTGAATTGGCCCGCAGTGCGAAGCCGCCGAACACAAAGATCTGTCCGGGGAGAAAAGTCTCGCCCTGGACCGTGTTATTGGCGATTGAAGACGCCATCAAGCCTCAAAGCGACGACACAGAGGAACTCTCAATGAAAGCACCAATGTCAGTGTCAAAACCGGCGGATCTCGGGTAGGGGGTCCCGATCTGTGCGTCTTAGGCTGATGGTAACAGGAAGCAAGGGACACAATGTTTACCTAGGTTCGGGCCCTCTCGATGGAGGTAAAACCCTACTTCCTGCTTGATTAATATTGAAGATATGAGTAGTAAAAGAGTAGATCTACCACAAGATCGTAGAGGCTAAACCCTAAGAGCTAGCCTATGATGGTATGATTGTAATTGTGATCGGCCTTCTAAGGACCATCATCTCCGGTTTATATAGACACTAGAGAGGGCTAGGGTTTACATGGAGTCAGTTACAAGGAAGGAAATATAATATCCGGATCGCCAAGCTTGTCTTCCACGCAAAGGAGAGTCCTATCCGGACACGGTCCGGAGTCTTGTGTCTTGTATCTTCACGCTCCAATATTCCGGACGATGTATATAGTCCGGCTCTCCGGATACCCCCTCATCCAGGACTCCCTCAAAAGCTCCGCGGACTTGGAGATGAATTTGCTGATGGTGGCAATGCAGCCAGTGAGTCGACACACGTCCTTGATCCGTTTCGGCGCCTCAATCTTCATGATAGGCTTAATCTTGTCCGGGTTTGCCTCAATCCCGCGCTGTGACACAAAGAACCCGAGAAGCTCTGCCAGATGGGACACCGAAGACACACTTCTTAGGGTTCAACTTGTGGTTAATCTTGCGCAGGTTTCTAAAGGTTTCCTCCAGGTCTTGTACGAGCGTTGCTTTGTCCTTGGTTTTGACCACTATGTCATCCATATAAGCTTCCATATTTCTATGTAGCTGGGGTTCAAAACCAATCTGGACTGCTCTTGCAAAGGTTGAGCCAGCACTCTTCAATTTGAAAGGCATCCGTAAAAAGCAATACATACCACATGGGGTCATGAATGTTGTCTTTTCTTCGTCTTATTTTGTCATGAAGATCTGGTGGTATCCTGAGTAGGCGTCGAGGAATGATAACAGGTCACACCCTGTCATGGAGTCAACAATCTGGTCGATGCGCGGTAGCGGGAAGGGATCCTTTGGATAAGCCTTATTGATGTCTGTGTAATCAATACACAGTCTCCACTTCCCTTTTGCCTTGCGCACTACTACCGGATTGGCCAACCACGTCGGATGGAGAACTCCTCTTACCAAGCCTACCGCCTCTAGCTTCCTGATTTCTTCTATGATGAACTCTTGCCTCTCCAGAGCAAACACATCGACATTCGCCCGCAGGGAGGTGACGAGCTCGCTTTCCTATTTTCCGCCGAGGGTGGAGCTGATGGTGAAAGCCCCACCTGTGCCGTCCTCCTTGATGGGCACCTTCTTGGTCTTTGGTGGTGCAGCTCTGGGCTTCTTGCTCTTGCCAGTGGAGCTCTTTGGCACGTCCTCAACGGCAGCGCAACACCCCAAAGAGGTGCGCTTGCCAAAGTGGTTGCGAGGGGTCTCACCGATCTTCTTCCCTCCCGGGTCTCCGTCGCCAGGAGCAGGTGCCTTGGCGGCAGCTGCTGCAACTGCTTCCCGGTAGATTGGTCAGCGCAAATCATCCTGTCTTTATTGTCGGAGGGGACGCTGATGATGTTCATCGGCCCGGGCATCTTCAACATGTTGTAGGCGTAATGTGAAGCTGTCATGAACTCTAGTGCTGGGTGGCCGAGGATCCCGTTGTAAGGCAAGGGGATCTCGGCTACATCGAAAACAATCCTCTCCGTCCTGTGATTCAGCTTGCCTCTGAAGGTCATAGGCAGCATTACCTTTCCCTTTGGTTGGCTCCTCCCCGGGTTAACCCCTTGGAACGTGCTCGTTTCCTCGAGGTCTCCATCAGGGATCTGCAGCTTCTTGACCATGGCAGGCGAGATCAAGTTTAGGCCGGCCCCACCATCGACCAACATCTTTGTCACCTTGAGGTTGCAGATCATTGGGGAAACCAACAATGGCAAGCACCCGACCGCAGTAGTGCGGTCAAGGTGGTCCTCGATGTCAAAGATGATGGGCGTGCTGGACCATTTCAGCGGCTTCCGTGCTTCGAACGATGGTTCCACTACTGTGATCTCACGCGCCCACTGCTTGAGCTGGCGGTGAGATGTATGCAGCGAGGCGCTACCATCGACGCACATGGCCTCTGTGGATTTCTGGAGCTCGTGATCACCAGACTCGTCGTCCCCGTCGTGATCATCATCTTCTTGTTCCTTGTCACGGCCCCGAGCGGGCCTCTCCTGCTGACTGGCTTTGCCGCGGCGGCCTCCTTGGCCGCCACATTTCTTGCCGGACCCCTCGGTACCATCTTGGCCCTTCTCCTTGTCCCGCCGCTCATACTCAGCTTTCTGCTTCTCAACGAGCAGCTCTACTTGCCAGTAGTGTTGGAGGTCATGGCCCTTGGTGCGGTGGATCTTGCAATACTGCTTGTCGGAGCCTCCGGGCTTGTCGGCGGCCGCCAAGGCCCGGCAAGCGACACACCCGGCAACCTCCTTGCCGGGGTCGCTTGCCTTGGTCTTCTTGGTGGCGCCGGTGTCGTCGGATCCCTCGACGGCAAGCACGGCCTTGCCCTTGCGTTTCTTGTTACGACGCTGGCCCTTCTTCGCTGGGGTGGCGGTATCGCCAGTGGAGTCGGTTTCCGTGCCGGCATCTTCGCCGGGGTACTTCCTTCCCTCTTCAGCGCGAGCGCATCGATCGGCTATAACATAGATCTCGGGCACATCCTTAACCTTGTTCATCGCCAATTCTTCACGCATCTTGCGATTGCGCATGTTCTAGTGGAACGCACTGATCACGGCAGCGGGATGAACATCGGGGATGTTGTACTGCACCCGGTTGAACCTTTGGATGTACTTGCACAGGTTTTCTCCTTCCTTCTGGGGGATGATGTGTAAATCACTCGCCTGGCCATGAGCTTGGTAACCTCCGGTAAAGAAGCCAACAAACTCATGGCACAGATCCGCCCAAGAGGACATGGAATCCATTGGCAAGTGCATCAACCATGACATAACATTAGGCTTGAGTGCCAACGAGAAGTAGTTGGCAAGCACCTTATCATCGCGGGCCCCAGAAGCTTGCATCGCGATGGTGTAGATGCTGAGGAATTCTGATGGGTGAGTCTTGCCATTGTACTTCTCGCCAACGTCAGGCTTGAAAGTGCGGTGGGAGGGCCACTGGAACTCTCGCAGCTCACGGGTGAAAGCTGGACAACCCACCTCGTAGGGTAGGCCACCGTAGCCTCCCGGCGCCGGGTGGTCTGCAGCAGGCCCTGCCCGCCTGTCCGACTGGTTGCGCGCGTCACGTCGGCGCTCGATGGTGGTTCAGGCGTCCTCATAAGCCCGCTCCCAAAGGACTTGGCGCTGATCGCGGTTGGTTCGCGGGTCGGACGACGCGATGGAGACATCATCACGAGCATCGTCACGACAAGTCGTCGCCCGCAGCGGCCGGTGCTGAGGAGGGGAGTACACCATAGCCGCATCGCCTTCGGCTCGGCCCTGCTAACAGGGGGTGGCCCGACGGAGCAACGGCCCACGGGTTTCGCCGGTCGCAACTCGTCGTCGTTGGCGATGGCGACGAGGCTCCGGACGGTGGCTCTCCATTCATCAAGCTTTTCCGCCGTGGGGGGGAAGTCGAGGAGAAGCTGCGTGCGCGCCAGGGCTTCTGCTGGCGTGGGTGGCGACGAGAGTTGGGCGGACCGCGATGCGCTTCGACTTCTAACCATGTTTGAAGGAGCCTCATCACGGCTCCGCAACCGCCCGCCACCTTCATCGGCACCTCGGCGTGCATGCTGGCCTCCCTCATCCTGCGAATGATGCATAGGGCTTTTCCCAGGGCGGCACCATGGGTCATCAGCAAGGTGGCGCTGCTCATCGCATATGATTTGAGAGGAGCGCGTTGTAGGTGCTGGCGTTGGTGTCTTGGAGGTCGCCGCGCCATCGGTGGGTGGCACAACAACGCCCTTGGAGGGCCCCACGCCGCCTGCCGGGGTCCGACGTCATCTCTGGGGCCGGCGCCGCCCGGCTCGTCGCCCGTCGTACAGGCGATGCTACCCACCAGGCCTGACTACCAGGGCGATGTGGGTGTTCGCGGGCCGCGCCACGGGTTCTCTCCGTGACTGGCCCGCTATTGGCCCGCACCGGCGACGGCAGTCTGGTCCCGGATGAGCCAATCGTCGTGGTCGTCTTCTTCTTAGGAGCCATGGAAATGATGAACTGCTAGGCCTACCGCTAGGCCAGATTCTCACAATTGCGCCCCCTACCTGGCGCGCCAAAGATGTCGGTGGGAAATGACACCTATGGGATCACTAGAATCCCTTCTACGGTTGTGAGGCGCGGGGATCATGAGAAGAGCAGGACTAGCAGGCAACACAGAGGGATTTACCCAGGTTCGGGCCGCAAAGATGCGTAAAACCCTACGATCCTGCTTTGGTGGTTATATTAGTGTTCTTGAGCTCTCGAACTAGCGTTGGGTGTTGTGGGGTTCGAAAGAGCTGAATCCTTCTCCCGTGCACCTCGGGCCTCCTTTTATAGGCGAAAGGGGCCACCATAGTGGCACACAGGAGGTGGAAAGTGCTATAGCGTTGCGAGGTTATCGCTAGTATTACAGGACAAGGCGCATTCAATGCGAGGCTTAAGTGTCCTTCACTTTATTGGGGACGGGGGTGAGGCCCGTCCTGTCCGTCGCCGCCCTTCCTGGCTTCGACACGCGCCCCGGCCAGCAACGCATGCAGCGCCATGTAGGCACGCAGGCAGCTGAGGTGGCGTGGTGGTAGAGCCCCCACGAAGGTCTGCATGTTGCCACGCAGGTGCCTGCCCAGCTGGTTGGGTCGGTAGCTGCATGCGAATGGTGGCGGTGGAGACTTCCTGGCGCGGGCCTGGCAGTGGCCCTGCTGGTGTGCTTGGCGAGGGTCGTGTCGGGTGACCCGGCAAGGGTCTTGCCGGGTGGCCCGGCAAGGGTCTTGCCATGGCACGCTGGCTTCCCCGGCAAGGATCTTGCCGGCAGTCCTGTGGGTTTCATCAGTGAGGATGGTTGCCTTCCTATCCTCTTTTGATCTTGACTATTCTTTGTCTTCACAAAGATCTGCATGCCACCACGGAGGTGCCTCCTGAACCCTGCCCCAACGCGTCTGCTTAGCGTTGGTGGGATCGAAGGTGGCTCGCTCAGCTGGGGTGGACGAGCTGCCCCTGCAAGGATCTTGTCGGGGCTGCTGAGGCTGCCCTCAGCAAGGGTCCTTGCCGGGGCAACCTGCGTCGCCCGTGCGACCTTTGTGGTCTTGGTCCTTGTTGTTGCTCTGTTTGTCCTTGTGGCTTCGGCTTCTCGTCGGCTTCCCTTTCCTACCGTGTCTGTGCGTGACCGTGGCGAGAGGCTCTGACTGTCTATGCACAAGTAAACGGGTCAAAAGTAGAGCTCCTACTTTTGTGCACCGACAGTTGGATGAGATTTGCCATGTAATCAAGTTAGTTTTGTTAGGGTTTGATCCCTAGTATCCACTATGTTCTAAGATTGTTGTTTCTATGACTTTGTTATGCTTAATGCTTGTCACTAGGGCCCGAGTGCCATGATTTCAGATCTGAACCTATTATGTTTTCATGAATATATGTGAGTTCTTGATACTATCTTGCAAGTCTATAGTCACCTATTATGTGTTATGATCAGTTAACCCCTAAGTGACAATAATCGGGATACTTACCGGTGATGACCGTAGTTTGAGGAGTTCATGTATTCACTAAGTGTTAATGCTTTGGTCCGGTTCTCTGTTAAAAGGAGGCCTTAATATCCCTTAGTTTCCATTAGGACCCCGCTGCCACGGGACGGTAGGACAAAAGATGTCATGCAAGTTCTTTTTTGTAAGCACGTATGACTATATTCGGAATACATGCCTACATTACATTGATGAACTGGAGCTAGTTCCGTGTCACCCTATGTTATAACTATTACATGAGGAATCGCATCCGACATAATTATCCATCACCTATCCAATGCCTACGAGCTTTTCACATATTGTTCTTTGCTTAGTTACTTTGCCATTGCCACTGTTACAATTACTACAAAACTGCTACTGTTACTTTTGCTACTGTTACCGTTACTTCCATACTACTTTGCTACTAAATACTTTTCTTCAGATACTAAGTTATCCAGGTGTGGTTGAATTGACAACTCAACTGCTAATACTTGAGAATATTCTTTGGCTCCCCTTGTGTCGAATCAATAAATTTGGGTTGAATACTCTACTCTCGAAAACTGTTGTGATCCCCTAACTTGCGGGTTATCACTGGATTACACACAAGCTAGGTGGAGTCGTCAGCTGTTCGTGTCCTCGTGGATCTAGTAAAGGCTGAAAGAAAGCATGCAACAGCCCTTGAGAATGTAGTTGAGTTCCTGAAGAAGCGAAAAGAGCAATCAGATGCTCTCTTCACCCATGCCAAAGAAGAGATGGAAGAAGCCAGAAATAAGCTAGCAGAGGTAGAGCAGGCTAGGCGTCTCCTGCTATCTAAAACTGTTGTCAATACAAAATTTCCTTCATAATAGCTAGGTTCAAATGTTTATCTAGTCAGCATGCCTATTGTGATGTCTGTGCATCTACTGATGTGGCACAAAATATATATTTTTTGGGTCATGTAATAACAGCAATTACTTCCCAAACAATAACAGACGAAGCATTGGACATGGTATAGTTCACGCGCAAACCCGACATTCCAAGTTCAACTTCCACATCAAACTCATGTTCACAGATATCTGCACATTCGTACATAATGTCCACAACCATGATTCACTTCAAAGCCAAAAAAAATGTGAGGAGAGTTATAAATAAATAAAAACCTCTAGTTCCTGCTACCAGTGTGAGCACAACAAGTCAAGACCATGCATAATTAATTATATTTTGGTCATTTTGGTGTTCTAAAATGTCGGCCGGCTCGCGGAAGGACGTGTTGCCAGCACACGTCCAGATTCAATGAAGGCAGGCAGGGCAATCTGAAGCCGGTTGCATGCGGCGAGGAGGCGTGTTCAGCCGGGCCTGCAGCGAGTGGGGTCCTCTTGGCCGATGCACCGATTCAATGCCTGCGCTATGAGAGGCCGCGTCCGTGTCAGAGCAATCACTCCCTCCAGTCCTTTTTTGTTTGGGTATAACAAAATCTCGTTTTCCATTCACATTTTAGAAGTAAAATTCGTGGACAAACTTTGACCCAAAATACGATGGGGACTAGTAAACCAGAACGGAGGTAGTAGTTTTTTTAATCAAAGAAGGGTTTCCTCCTTCCGATTTTCATTACTGAAAACCAACATCTAAATCTAAACCATAGTATTTGCCCTAGAACTACAAGGTTCAACATCTCGCAACATAAACCCATACAACCATACGCCAAGGAGGTACGTAGTACTATGAATTCCATTTTTGCTCCATACCAATCGTTCTAAAAACTACTTAGTACCTATAACGCGCCATTGAAAATCGGAACCCTTAACCCCGCTAAAAATGATATTTTAAACGTGGCTACTCTATCTGTGGCAACTGGCGATCCACCGCCTCCAAGTCGTTCACCTGTGGTCCCGACCATCAAC
Source organism: Triticum aestivum (assembly GCF_018294505.1). Lineage (NCBI taxonomy): Eukaryota > Viridiplantae > Streptophyta > Magnoliopsida > Poales > Poaceae > Triticum > Triticum aestivum. The sequence goes on along the minus strand of NC_057801.1, from coordinate 117,231,561 downwards.
TCCTACGGATCAAATTATCACGCGAACTGACTATTTCCTACAAAGGTGCGCTCCACCACGTACCCGGTACCCGCAATGCAGCAATCGTGCACCTGGGGTTTTAGGGTTTATTTGTTAACGTTGCCATTACGTAACACACTTGTGTGTGAGACAGCTAGAGACCGACTGCGTGTGTGTGCCTCTTCTCTTCGTATATGTACTCCACCGTTTGTCTGGTGTCCAAAAAATTATAATAACTACTAGCAATGTGCCAATGCGTTGCCACACGATCAAAGTAGATTAATACATATTCACCGATTTCATAGAAAAAAAATTCTAGTTTTGAAATACGTATATGACTAAAAATATGTTATGTTCCACCCAAAATATATTCCTTTGGCGGTTCTGATGAGATAAGGGAGGAATGTTGTTGGTTTCCAGATTCGAGAAGTGGTATATGTCTAATTTCTACTCTTACTAGCAAGATGCCCGTGCGTTGCACGGAACATCAAGATCATTTGGGAGAAAAGGATGAACGAGGGAAGACCTTATCTGCAAATGTGGAGAGGGGTGTGGGTAAATTGACATAGTTTCCTTCCTATCCGTCAGATATAAATTGGACGGCCTATATTGCAGGATGGCAGGCCCACCATCATCACCAACTCTGTTTTCTATCCCTACTCTTATAAAAAGCATAGTCGATGATGATCTTGTGCCTGCCATCCTGCAATATAGGCCGCCCCATCTATATCTGACGGATAGGAAGGAAACTATGGCAATTTTGCAAAAAGATACCCACACCCCTCTCCACATTTGCAAATAAGTCCTTCCCTCGTTCACCCTTTCCTCCCACAAGATAAAATACTCATACAAATGCATCTTGATGTTCCGTGCAATGCATGGGCATCTTGCTAGTTGTTGCAAAAAGCCCATGTATGTGTGAGAGAGAGGGAGAGAGGAGGAGGATGGAGTGCATGTGTGACAAAGACACAAAGAGTGTGTGTGCGAGAGGTATCAGCTTAAAATGAGGCGATAGTGTGTGTGTGTGCACGATCAAGAGGGCGTGTCTCAAGAAGGGAAGAAAAATCTACATAGATATAAGGAGCGGGAGAGAGACATGTATGCGATAGTGGAAGCACGAGTGTGCGGGTGTATAAACCTATCTAGAGGCTAGTCGATAAATGTTTGTGAGACAAATACGAGTCGGGGGTGCAAAAGCGAGAGTTTTGTGTGTGAGAGAGAGAGACGGTAGTCGGGAAGGGGAGAGGAAGTAGGAGTTGTGTGTGTGTGTGTGTGTGCGTGAGAGAGAGAGAGGGGGGAGTTTGTCTGATCGGTAAACAAATGAATAATGTCAGTCTGGGATGGAGACAAAAAGGAGACCGCGACAAATGTTGTGTCTACAGGAGAAAGAGAGTAATTTTAGTGGTATGAGTCATATCTAGAGACATATAGGGTGTGTGAGAGAATCCCATAGAGAGAAAGACAAAGTGAAAGACGAGTGGAGACTGTGTGTGGTGGCGAAAAAGAAAGCTTAGGTACCTAGTGATACCAAAGAATGGTAGAGACGTGAGAGATAATGAAAACCGTGTAATGTATAATGATAGGGAGAGTGTGACACTTGTCAAGGGAGACCTTGAGAGACCATGTTTGCGAGGATAGGAGAAACATGAAGTGAGCATGCGGGTGAGCTGGAGAAAAGAGAGTGATATCTACATGAAGGAGCACGCATGCGAGAGAGATGGGCGTGAAAGGAGTGAACATAAAAGGGATTCAGATATTTGAATTCGAGATGATGATACATGTAATCCATACTCGAACCAAAATTGATCTATCAAACATGCATACTCATATGATATCACGCGCATCTATGTTATTTAATATGTAGATATTACTGATCCATACATTTTAGTAGAACATAATTTGGTTTAAATTTTTTGAATTCAACCTTATGATTTTGTGATCATTGTATTTGTAAATCATATTATACATATAAAGGAGCAAAATTCTTTGTTGTGCTTTTGAAAGTATATATAAAAAATGATGTATATAGAATTTTATTCCAATTGAAAATGGATCCCGCCCGAAAAAAATAGAATACAAACGGGATTCAAATTGAGTTGGCACGGTAAATGTGCACTTTGCAAAATTTGAACAAAGCGGGGAAAGTCGCAGTAACCGCCCGAAACCAAAATCTGCGAGATGGAAATTACTACTGCCTTCCCTGCCACGCAAAGCCTATATGCTCGATTTCTATAGGTTTTGATAGGGGTAGGTTTGTAGTTTCACTCAAACGTGACATAACCACCTGCCACCCGGATTCATACATGGTGGGCGCCAAAACACAGTGTGTCCTCGGCCGAAATCGATTCCCTCCCCGATTCATACACGGTGGGCGCCAAAAATAAACTCTCATCGGCAAATATTCGGTGTATGCGAGATTACCGTCCTATTCCCAGGCGACTAATATTGTTGTGATGTAGGAAATTTTAAATGGGGGCTAAGTTTGTAAATTTCCTCGCATTTGATACAAGTGCGCCCTGAAGACATGGTTCCCCCTTCCTCTCTACCTCCATTTCCCTATTTGTACTCTATGGCGCCAAAACACCCTCTCCACCCCAGCCTCCTCCGTCCGCCACCCCCATCCACCGCCGTCCTCCACCACCCCCATTCTCTGCATCCCGTCCTCTGCTTCATCCCCGCTGTCGTCCACCTTGTCGGTGTCGCTCCTACGACCGTCTTGTCCACCGCACCCCGCCGCCACCGTCTACCCTCCTAGATCTTCTTCCACACCGCCGACAGCCATCGCTACCGCAGCACCGTCAAATTCTCAGTAGATGCATACACAGCGCCGCACCAGAGGTGGTACTCTTTCGTATCTGCTCAACTTATTTATCGCAGCAAGAAAATAGATCGCCACTGCTTTACTCTGATTTCTTGTCCATCACTTACTTGCTAGTTGAAAGCAAACATTGGTTGTGAAGTTGCCTTTGTCCGGTTTGCACTTCAGATCCGCCATGGAACACTCAAAACTATACTCCCAATGCTAATGGTTTCCCCCTTTTATATTCCACACTAGTTAAATCACAATAGACTAAATTTCAAAATTGGGTCAGTCGATTTTTCAGAGCTCGCCGGAGTTCGTCGGTGCCAACGAAGGGGCTCGGGTGGGGACGGTGGTTGTGGGCGGGGGTGGTGGGGCCTCGCCGAATGAAGAAAACTCAACGCGAGTGGGGTGGGGGTGGCGGAGGAACACAGGTGGTGTGGGCCGGTGGTCCGGCCGGCGGCCCGTGCGGTGTTCTGTATGGGAAGAATCAGAGACGAGGAAGAAGAAGGGTTAGGAGACGTAGGATCTTCATCCAACCGCCTGAAATGGTCGACTGACCCAAATGACAAAAGTCACGCGACTTGCATACAAACATGCCTTTATATTCAGCACCATCATCGTACCTGCTTAGCACTGCTCATGAATCCATCAAGCTAAACAACGTGCCACACATAATTCCAAACTTTTTGCTCAAATATGAATCTGATATGATGCTGATATTACTAAAATAGATAACATTGAATTGGTCAGCTAATGTTCCTACTTTACTTTAGAAAAGCACATGCACCACATATAGAGAGACAACAGGGAGTTGCTTTCTTAATGCGCTCTGGTTCATCATGTGTGGGCACTGCGCAACAAACATTTTATTATCCAAAATCTGCTCTCTCTTCTTTAGCATGTTCCTCTTCTATTCTTCTTTAATAAGTACTCCCTCTGTTCCTAAATAGAAGTCTTTGTATAGATTCCACCATGGTCTACATATGGAGCAAAATGAGTGAATCTACACTCTAAAATGTATCTGGATACATCTGTATGTGATCCATAGTGGAAATCTCTACAAAGACTTATATTTTGGAATGGAGGGAGTATGATAGTAGTACAATATGTTCCTTTTAGTGAAGATGCAGAGGGACATTTGCAGTGTAGAGGTCTATATGGTCCGTTCTGATGGACACTTTGAACTCTTCGGGCCTCTTGGATTCGTAGGATTTTGTAAACATAGGAATAGGATTTGTAGTGGCCTTCCCACTTGAATCCTATAAGAATAGCAAGGAAATGCGGGGAGTTGTGTCGCCTTTGAGAGTTGCACTGATATTAACAGTATCGCACCTTCAGTTGAAGAGAGTTGGTATCGGAAGCCTTTCTAGCCGTACCGGCAATACTAGCACATATATTCCATCAAGTTCCACTTTGCTGATTTTACTCTGATGCTTATGATTTTCCCTTTATATCTGCACTATGATCTGTGTAGCTGCTTTGTGTCGCACTAGCAGCAGCCACTCTTGAAGCTAAACACTGCAATGACTTACAAAATTGGCACCAAGGCATTGAGTGCCATTCTGGATGCAATGAAACTCATACTCTCTCCACCTGTTGATTCTTGTTCAGAATATGATCCTAATGACTATTTTAACCTCGAGGAGTCAAAGGCAGATGGCATGTCCTGTTCACCCATCAAGGTGCCTGTTCTAATTTGGCAAGGTTTCATTGATCACGTGTATCTTGCATATATTGTCTTGCATTTCTTCTACTTTGTCGAGATGCCATGCCCATCCATTATCAATACATATTCCATTTGTCATCATATCATGTTTTTCCACTCAAATGTTGTTCTTGTGCATCGGACATCAAAAAGGAAGAGGGTGATTGTCGAACCTGAAGGAGCACCAGCAAAGTCCTTAAAAAACATGGTGGTGCCGAAGAAATTAGACAGCACCCCACTTATATTGGTTGTACAACCAGTGACACAAAACGTAGGACCGACTCCAGCAGACTGTACCCATACTTCACTAGCCACACCACTAGCCCCACCACACAGGACCTGCACCACAGTAAAAGGTATACTGATTTCAGTTGCCATAGCACTAGCCGTACCACAGAAAAATCCCACTCCAGCAAAAAGTACAGGAAGTCCACCAGCCGAAGACCTATCCCAACTGCAGAGACGGCCAATTCCTGCATATTGGAACCCCATTCCAGTTATTCCCAGTTTAAAAGACAATGCTTTCAATGTTGTTAGGGACTACATGCATATATTCCCATCATGGGAAGATTATAGTGAAGACAAACACCATTTTCACATCTTCCTGTCCAACTTACGTGTAAGTGCTATTATTCATGCTTATTGTTTTCCTGTTTTGTGCTGATTGAACACATCAATGATTTACATTACATTGTTGTAAGTAGGCGAGGGTTAATCTGGATAGTCATGACGAGCAAATCTTGCTTGTGCTTTTCAAGCAAGCATTGCAGCAATATCGATGTTACCTGAGGAAATCACACTTTGATGGCAAGTCTATAAACGAATTTCCAGTGAAGTCTCCTGTGCTAAATTTAGAAGACATTGAATGGAAAAACCTTGTTATGCACTGGTCTCATTCCCAGGATGAGGTACTGTCTATGAAATCACATGACAATTTGAACTTCTACTTTTCCGCATGTGCCTTACGGATCTTTTTTGCAGGAAATCTGCTCAAAGAAGAATTCCCGTTTGAAAAGAACGACAGGATATCGCAAATATGCTGCCCACTGCTTTGCTCTTGTTAGTACCTGTTGTCTTGTATCATTGTACTTGCATACATACTTGGTTCATTATGTGACAGCAGTATGCATGATAGCTTGCTTATCAATTTTTCGCTCCAAATTATCTGATATGTATGAATGGTTACATTAGTGTAGAACATATCCAATGCCAATGAAATTTTTTAGCTCTGCATTGTTCTTGTAAGTACTTGCTGTCCTTTATCAGTGTACTTATATTGACAGGTAGCTGTTCATGTACCATCACTCTGCGGCTTATTTTCCTTTTCCCTCCATTTTCTACACATCAGATCTATATTTACTCTTACCATAAGATTGGATAACACTGATGGTACTGAAGAAGTTTAGCTGTGCATTGCTCTTGGTTGTACCTTTTGCCTGTATCACTGTACTTACATCTATAGCTACTTGGTTATGTAGCATCACTCTTAATCTTATCTTAAATATTCTCAATTTTTTATATTATCACATCTATATTTACTCTTAACAAAATGTAGAATAAAGGCAATGCTTATGAAGAAGATTCTGAGGTAAACTACTTTAATCCCCCCCATCAGTATGGACATGGGCTTTATAGAGCATGTCTTCACCAATAATGTAAGTTTGTCCTTCTCAAGCCTTAAAACTTTGTTGTGTATATTTGGTTAGGCATGACTGCAACAGCTATTTATTTTTGGTGTTTGCATCAAATTGCATGTTTAAAGTTTATTATGTAGTTCATAAACAAAAGTTTGTCCTTCTCAATTTAAGTTTTTCAGTTGTACAACCAAGTTCCTTCTTCGTACCATGTAAATTAAACTATATAGAGCAAGTGAACTTCTTTTGCACTACATGTATGCTTCTGTTCTTGATCCGTAATCCAGTGGTGTGGTGAACCTACCCACTACAACACAGTGTCATATTCTGCAATGTCTTAACTATGAACAATGTCATATCATTCTACTATTATTTAAACCGTCTCTTTATTTGCCAATCTGAAATGGGATAAATTTACAGCACATTAACCATTGATACTTATGAGTTCTTCATCTGTAATCCAGTGGTGTTGTGAAGCTGCCAACTCCTTCACAATGTCATTTCCTGCCATGTCTTGACCTGAACAATACCATATTGTGTTAATGCAATTTTAAACTGTGTCACTTTATTCGTCAGTAAGAAATGTGATGAATTGTCAGCACTGATACTTTTATGTGCAAAACATGTCATCTGTCTGCTTGTTTATCTTTCAGAGTGAGGAGGATATAAGTGTTAAACAAGTGCAGTCTCATCAGCTTGCTCAGCTGCTTGCGCTGCAGCTCCCCAGTAGGGCTAACCTTTCTTGAACTCTATTGAAGTGTTGTCAGTTTTGTATATTATTTTGTCGGCTTGTTTATTTGCACTGTTGGCGGTCTTTGATGCCCATTGTATGTAATCTGTTGTCTGCTTGTGCTTTATTATCATAGTGGCGAACTTTGATTCCCGGTGATTGTAATATGCCGTAATTTCTTTAGTTGGGGCGGCCCATTTAAACTTTATGGGCCACTTTTGGGCTGGTCCACGTGTCAACATATCATAGGCGCATCTCGCCCATTGGATGATTCACACCTATGCCAACGCGGAGCTGACACGTGTTTCCTCCAGCCAATGATGATTTTACATGTGGAAAATCCCCATTGGTTTGGGCTATTAACGGGTTATCAAATCCAAAACCGGACCCGAAAGCTTAACGGCGTTCCGTTACGGTGGATGCCACGTGTCGGTCACCCTTGACGAAAGCACTTCTGTGACGCGCGATTTATCGTCACGGAAGTGGACACTTCCGTGATGATAATTTTGGTAATGTCATGGAACACTTCTACGATAGCACAGGTATGACTATCTTGATTTTGTCATAAAATCGTCATGGATGTACATGCATGACAAAAAACGCGACCTACTGTGACAAACACGTATCATCACGGAAGTGTATTTTTTGTAGTGCAATCACACACTTATTACATTGAGGTCCTCATAAAGAGTATCTGTCACACAAATAAAATGGTTGAAGGCCATCTAAACTAAATAATTGCGGAAGCTTCGAAGATAAATGAGTCTATCAACTCCAAAGACATAGCTGAGTGCATGACAACGACCTATCGCACCTTATTCTTCGTCGGTAAAGTTTGCAACATGAGACGTTGCAGCCGTGTAGGTCAGCACATGGAATATGCTGGCAGGGTTACACTTTAGAGCAAATGAATGCAAGAAACTATATCTACATGCATATTTGGCTGGTGGAGGCTCTAAGTTTAATGTTTTGCATAAAGCTAATTTTTCCCTACAACAAAGGAATAAATTTTATTTACTACAAAGTAAACAAATATTTGAGAAGGTTCCTCCAACTCATATCCCAACATTAATCAAGTATCATCATTAAAACCTAATTCATTAATTAAAGAGCAATGAGATCAACAATAATAGCCACTTCTAGATACTCAAGATGTCCATATATAACCGGGGACACGGCTAACCATGATTAGTTTATACACTCTGCAGAGGTTGTGCACTTTTTCCCACAAGACTCGACCGCATCCATGATCGGAAGATCGAGACATAGTCTTTCTGAAGCATTAACTCTCTACTCTGGGTAGACCGGTACACCTACTTTCCCCTACATCTGCTAGTCCACCTCTTCAAGAGCTACAACTTACTCAACTATGCCAGAGCCCATAATGGCTTGTGGCTGCACACGGAATTTTCTAGGCATGAAATATCATATGATCCCTTTGAGCCTGGGTGGCGAACCGAGGAAAAATCACACGGGTACTCCGGGATTTCCCAAATGGGGAAGCACTGGTTTCTCCATATGCCCCAACCAATCCACCTAGATGTGTATTAATGTTTCCACCTTAATGTTATCCAAAATTAATATCTCTCACAACTTCCATGTGTATCACGATCCAATCCCCGTCTACGTGCATGGCTAAGCAATAATTGAGCATAAAGTATATTCTTGGGGTGATCAAAGTTAATAGGTTCTTACCTCAAGTACTACAACCAAACCACATGTTCCCAATCCTATTGATGCAAATATTTGAGGGGTAAAACTAATGCATAGTAAAAACTAGGTATAGAAGGGTATGATCAAAGTGTAACTTTCCTTGCTGACGATCGGAAAACTCTAGATATTCGTAGTAACAAGCTTCGCACTCTGGAAAATCTAGCATAGACAAACAATAGCATACACAAGCAATCAAGCAAACCATGCAAAGAGAAAACGAGAAAAGATCCAAATAAAACTCAAATCAGGCAAACAACTAAACTAAACAAAAAAATTCTAACAGCATTATTATTATGTGAATTAGATCTTAATACTAGGTACATGCGATTAGCTACAATTTGCGAAAAGAATCAACTCAAACGGAGCTACGAAACTCAAGATACAAACAGAACAAGATCAAATAATAATCTGAACTAAACTCAAATTTTAAATTGTCAAAATCATGTTCAAGTTGGTTTACTGGATAGATGAGATCACTCTGAAGATTTAGGCGTTGGTTTCGTCTAATTTGGACAAACGAGCTAAAAGTTACGCTTGTTTTAAGATCAGGGGCTACTCTACGATAAAACTATTCGCGGATAGGTCCCTGAATGAAAATAAACAGAAAAAGAAAAATCAATCGGACGAACGTCCGCTAACAAAGACTAGCGAACGAATTCATTCGTTAACAGAACCAATCAGGTAAACGTTCGCTAAATAACGAACTAAAATAAAATAAACCGATCTAATCTAATAAACCAAAATGAAAAAATGAAAACTAAACCGATGAACCGGAAAAACCGTAAAATAAACCGATCTAGGGTTTACCGGTTTTCCGAAGAGAACCAGCGGTGAACTCCGGCGATCGGCGGCGGCTTGCGGGCGAGGCAGGGCGAGGCGGCGGTAGCAGCGAGCAGCGGCGCAACAGCAGCGTGCAGCGGCGGCGGCGCGGAGCTGTGGTGGTGTGATACATCTCCAACGTATCTATAATTTATGAAGCATTCATGCTATTTTATTATCTGTTTTAGGCAATATTGGGCTTTACTATCCACTTTTATATTATTTTTGGGACTAACCTATTAACCGGAGGCCCAGCCCAGATTTGCTCTTTTATGCCTATTTCAGTGTTTCGAGGAAAAGGAATATCAGACGGAGTCAAAACGGAACGAAATCAACTGGAGAAGTTATTTTTGGTAGGAAAGCCACCCGAAGGACTTGGAGTGCACATCAGGAGATACGGGAGGTGCTCGCGAGGGTGCCCCCCACCCCCCGGTGCGCCCCCCTGCCTCGTGGGACCCCCGTAGCTCCACCGACGTACCCCCTGCACCCATATATACTCTTGTACCCTAAAACTTCCATAACAGAACCTAGATCGGGAGTTCCCACCGCAAGCCTCTGTAGCCACCAAAAACCAGTCGGGACCCTGTTCCGACACCATGCCGGAGGGGGATCCCATCACCGGAGGCCATCTTCATCATCCCGGCGCTATCCATGACGAGGAGGGAGTAGTTCACCCTCGGGGCTGAGGGTATGTACCAATAGCTATGTGTTTGATCTCTCTCTCTCTCATGTTCTCTCTCGTGTTCCCTCTATGGCACGACCTTGATGTATCCCGAGCTTTGCTATTGTAGTTGGATCTTATGATGTTTCTCCCCCTGTACTCTCTTGTGACGAATTGAGTTTCCCCTTTGAAGTTATCTTATCGGATTGAGTCTTTTATGAGAACACTTGATGTATGTCTTGCCATGATTATCTGTGGTGACAATAGGATATCATGTGCCACTTGATGTATGTTTAGGTGATCAACTTGCGGGTTTCATGACATTGGGAACCTATGCATAGGGGTTGGCACACCTTCTTGACTCTCCGGTAGTAGCTTTGGGGCACTCTTTGAAGTACTTTTATGTTGGTTGGATGAATCTAAGATTGTGTGACGCACATCGTATAATCATGCCCACGGATACTTGAGGTGACAATGGAGTATCTAGGTGACATTAGGGTTTTGGTTGATTTGTGTCTTAAGGTGTTATTCCAGTACGAACTCTTTTATAGATCGATCCAAAAGAATAACTTTGAGGTGGTTTCATACCCTACCATAATCTCTACGTTTGTTCTCCGCTATTAGTGTCTTTTGAGTGAATCTTTGTTGCATGTTGAGGCCTTGTTATATGATCTATCTATGTTATTATTGTTGAGAGAACTTGCACTAGTGAAAGTATGAACCCTAGGCCTTGTTTCCTATTATTGCAATACCGTTTACGCTCACTTTTATTGCTCGCTACCTTGCTGTTTTTATTATTTCAGATTACAAAAACCTATATCTACCATCCATATTGCACTTGTATCTCCATATCTTCGCCGAACTAGTGGACCTATACAATTTACCATTGTATTGGGTGTGTTGGGGACACAAGAGGCTCTTTGTTATTTTGTTGCAGGGTTGTTTGAGAGAGACCACCTTCATCCTATGCCTCCTACGGATTGATAAACCTTAGGTCATCCACTTGAGGGAAATTTGCTACTGTCCTACAAACATGTGCACTTGCAGGCCCAACAACGTCTACAAGAAGAAGGTGGTGTAGTAGAAATCAAGCTCTTTTCTGGCACCGTTGCCGGGGAGGTGAGTGCTTGAAGGTATATCTTTAGATCTTGCAATCGAATCTTTTTGTTTCTTATTTTTATCACTAGTTTAGTTTATATTAAAAAACTACAAAAAATGGAATTAAGTTTGTCTCATACGCTTCACCTTTTTAATATCTTTCGTGAGTATGATGGAAAGGATAATTGTGCTCAAGTGCTAGAAGAAGAAATATCTAAATTGTTTGGCACTAAGTCTTTTAATTATGAGCATGATTGCAATGTTGTTAGTACGAATTCTTTGAATATCCATGATGCTAATGATGATTGCACTAGTTATGATGAAAATATCTCTTATGAGCATGTCAACTTTTGTGGAGTGCATGTTTGCATGAACACACCAAATAGAGAATATATTTATTGCAAGAGGCATAAGTACTTAGAAACCAAATTTTTTGCAAGAAGAGCTAGATGAATGTGCTGAAAGATGCAATATTTTTCGCGCTCCTTGTGAACTTTGCAATGAACATGGTCATTTAAAGCTCCAATGCTATTTGTTTCATGATCAAGTCGTGTCCAAATATTGTGATAATTTGATTACCCTTGAGCATCATAAAGAGCTTAGCCTTCTTTTGGGTTATGAAGAAATGAAACGTATAACTGAGGGTATTCCAAAATTTAATCTTGACAGATTTCTTGATTTTGATCTAGAGAAGATTTATATGTATTGTGCGGTGAATTGAATTGAAAATACTTATATTGCCAATTACTTAAAGAAAAGAAAGCAAATAGAAGAGGATGATAATACTAATGCAAGGGAAGAGACTTCCCAATCTCCTCCTATTATTTCTTATGATGAATCAGGTAACGAGGAGGAGCTTTCTATTCAGCCAATCTCATCAATAAGGAGCTCAAAGAGGAAGGTTGAACCTACACATAATGTGAAGAAGAAAAAGAAAAGAAGTAGTAACAAACGTAAAAAGGTATCCCTCCCAAATGATGTTGCTCCTACTACTACTTGTGATGATGATAATTGCTATACTATTGGTGCTATCCATATTTTTAATGATGAGAGTGATTATGCTTATGATATGAAAGGGGCCAAGCTTGGGGAAGCTATGTTTGATGAGGATGAAATATTTGACAATATATTTGCTGAAATTAATGATTGTCCCAATCTTGGGGATGCTACGTTTAATGAAGATGATATTTTTAGCATCCCAAGTTTTGATATGCAAAGTTGTTATGATGATAGCATGCCTCTTTATGATGATTATATTGATGAAAGTGGGTTTGGAAGAGTGTCAACTTTAGGAAGTAGTGATCCCACTATTTTGGAGGATGTTGAATCTTATTGTGATGAATATGAAAGTGGGTTTAGAAGAGTGTCAACTTTATTTAGTGATTCCACTATCTTGGGAGAGGTTTCAATCGATTATGATGAGAACGAAGTTGCTACTTATGATGATTATTGTGATGAAACTTATGCTATAAAACGTGTGAGGATTATATTTACAAATCTTGTCATGATTATGATTACCCTTTTTCTGAACATTACTCTTTTAATGTGGAAACAATTTTTAGTGTTCAAGTCTCTCATGATACTCCCACTACTATTCATCAGAAGAAATTTTCTCATGTAGAGAGTAGTAAATTTTCTATGCTTGTAGATCATGAAAAGAATGTTTTAGGTGCTGGTTATATTGTTTAATTCATTCATGATGCTACTGAAAATTATTATGAGGGAGGAACATATGCTTGTAGAAGTTGCAATAATGTCAAGTTTCCTCTCTATGTGCTTAAATTCTTGAAGCTATGCTTGTGCTACCTTCCTATGCTAGTTGATTATTGTTACCATAAGTTGTTTGATCAAAAAATCCCTATGCATAAGAAGTGGGTTAGGCTTAAATGTGTTATTCATATGCTTCATGATGCTCCCATTATGTTTCAATTCTTATCTTTTATGTGAGCATCATTGTCATCATCATGCCTAGCTAGAAAGGCATTAAAGAAAAGCACTTGTTGGGAGACAACCCAATATTTATCCTTACTTTTTTTGTGTGTCCACATGATTATGCTACTATAGTAATCATGTTCTTGTTTCAATAAAGTGCCAAGTAGAACCTTTGGGAAGACTTGGGTGAAGTTTATATGATCTTGCTGTAGAAAACAGAAACTTTTGCGCTCACGAGAATAGCTGCCATTCTTTACTGGAGAGTGCTTTTAGGTTGATTCTTTTTGCAGATGATTAATAGACAAATTACTCAGGTCCAAAAATTTATTTCAGAATTTTTGGGGTTCCAGAAGTATACGTTTGATACAGATTACTACATACTGTTCTGTTTTTGACAGATTCTGTTTTCTATGTGTTGTTTGCTTATTTTGATGCATCTATGGCTAGTATTAAGCGGTATGAACCATAGAGAAGTTGGAATACAGTAGGTTTAACACAAATATGAATTTATAGTGAGTTCGTTACAGTACCTAAGTGGTGGTTTTATTTTCCTATACTAACGGAGCTTACGAGTTTTGTTTTGAGTTTTGTGTGGTTGAAGTTTTCAAGTTTTGGGTAAAGATTCGATGGACTATAGAATAAGGAGTGGAAAGAGCCTAAGCTTGGGGATTCCCAAGGCACCCCAAGGAACTATTCAAGCACAACCAAGCAACTAAGCTTGGGGATGCCCCGGATGGCATCCCCTCTTTCGTCTTCGTTCATCGGTAACTTTACTCGGAGCTATATTTTTATTCGCCACATGATATGTGTTTTGCTTGGAGCGTCATTTTATTTTGCTATTTTTTGCTTGATGTTAGTTATAATAATGTTTTGCATCTTTAGTTTCAATAAAAAAAGTCAAGGATAGCCTTTGCCATGCTTATTTTGCTAGTATACATGTTGCTGTTTGAAAACAGAAAGTTTACCGCTGTTGAAAAAATTCCCTAGAAAAGTCAGAGAATGGTATAACGTTGAATCTTTTTGCATATTGAGATCTGATAAATTTATTACAGTGGTAATTTTAGTTAATAATTTTTGGAGTCAGGGAAGTATTGACACTCTTGCATTCTTTACAGACTGTACTGTTTTGGCAGATTGCTGTTATGTTTGCATTGTTTGCATATTTTGCTTGTTTAATGATTCTATTTGAGGATAGGAGTATTAAATATACAGAAACATTTAGCATGCAATTTTGAATAATAATTTTAGTGATTTGTTACAGTAGAAGATGATAAGGTTTTGCATTGGTTTATACTAACGTATCTCATGAGTTCTTGTTGAGTTTGTTGTGAATGAAGATTTTGATAAAAAGAAGAGAAACCATGATATGAGAGGAATTAAGGAGACACAAAAGTTCAAGCTTGGGGATGCCCAAGGCACCCCAAGATAATATTTCAAGAGGTCTCAAGCATCTAAGCTTGGGGATGCCCCAGTAGGCATCCCACCTTTCTTCTTCAACAACTATCGGTTAGTATCGGTTGAGCCTAAGTTTTTGCTTCTTCACATGAGTTATGCTATCCTTGCATTGTCATTTTATTTTGCTTTGCTTGATGTTTGAATAAGTATCAAGATCTGAAATTCTTAAATGAGAGAGAGAGTCTTCACATAGTTGCATAATTATTTAGCTATTCATTGGTCTTCACTTATATCTTTTTGGAGTAGTTTTTCATTTACTCGTGTGCTTCACTTATATCCTATGAGTAAATGGTTGAATGAGTTGAATGTCATAAATCTGAAATTATGTATGTTTCATTTGCTTATCCCATGGGGAGTAATGACTTCACATCTAAGAAGTAGAGGTTGTAAATTTATTGACGCTTAGCAAGCATTGTATTAGTCATTTGAGCAATTCATGAAAGAATATTGAAGGAAGAGAGAGTTCACATATAAATATATTATCATAGACATCTTTTATAATTGTGAGCACTCATTAAGTATGACATGCTAAAGAGTTGATGTTGGACAAGGAAGACAACATAATGGGTTATGTTTTCTCGCATCTTAGTTAAAGTATATTGTCATGGATCATTCAAACATGTTGAGCTTGCCATTCCCCTTCATGCTAGCCAAAAATTCCTAGCAGCAAGTAGAGATACTACTTGTGCTTCCAAATATCCTTAAACCCAGTTTTTGCCATGAGTGTCCACCATACCTTCCTATATGTGGTATTTACCTGCCGTTCCAAGTAAATTTGCATGTGCTAAACTCTAAACCTTCAAATAATAATCTGTTTTGTATGCCCGAATTGCTCATGTAGCAACTAGGGGCTGTCAGTGTCTTCCATGCTATGTGGGTTATTCTCAAGAGGAGTGGACTCCGCTCCTCATTCACGAGAAAAGTGGCGGCCGGTAACCGGGATGCCTAGTCCCATGATCAAAAAGATCAAAATCAAATCAAAATAATTAAACAAAACTCCCCCAGGATTGTTGTTAGTTGGAGGCACTCGTTGTTTCAAGCAAGCCATGGATTGATGCTTGTTGGTGGATGGGGGAGTATAAATTTTTACCATTCTGCGTGGAAACCGCCTATAATGTATGTAGTATGGAAGATATTGGGAACTCTTGGTTATTATGTTGACAATGAGATCATACCTCTCAAAATTATTTATCTCTATTTCAAAATTGAGCTCTGGCACCTCTGCAAATCCCTGCTTCCCTCTACGAAGGGCCTATCTTTTACTTTATGCAAGAGTCAAGGTGATCTTCACCTTTCCCTTTTTCATTTTATCCTTTGGCAAGCACTTTGTGTTAGGGTGATCCTGATATATATATATATATCCAATTGGATGTACGTTAGCATGAACTATTATTGTTGACATCACCCAAAGGTGAATACGTTTGGAGGCCACCTTATAAGCCCCAATCTTTCTTTGTGTCTGATTAAAACTTCATAACCACAAGTATTGCGTGAGTGTTAGCAATTGTAGGAGACTATATGATAGTTGAGTATGTGAAGTTTGCTAAATCAAAGCTCTGACATAGACTCTTCCTGAAAACAAGATGAATTGCAATTGTTTTGATGACTAAGAATGAAGTTTGCTAGTTTTCAAGAATGTTTATGGTCTTTGCTTTAACATGAGAATTGCTTGTTACTAGTTCGCGAAAAGTTTTATGAGATGAACTACTGTTATGACATTTTATCATGCTAGAAAAGGTGATTTAAATTATCATTGATCAAACTTGTGCACCTCTAGCATTCACACTTCATAAATTCTTTCTTTTATCATTTACCTACTCGAGGACGAGTAGGAATTAAGCTTGGGGATGCTGATACATCTCCAACGTATCTATAATTTATGAAGCATTCATGCTATTTTATTATCTGTTTTAGGCAATATTGGGCTTTACTATCCACTTTTATATTATTTTTGGGACTAACCTATTAACCGGAGGCCCAGCCCAGATTTGTTGTTTTATGCCTATTTCAGTGTTTCGAGGAAAAGGAGTATCAGACAGAGTCAAAACGGAACGAAATCAACTTGAGAAGTTATTTTTGGAAGGAAAGCCACCCGAAGGACTTGGAGTGCACGTCAGGAGATACGGGAGGTGCTCACGAGGGTGCCCCCCCCCCCCCGCCCGGCGTGCCCCCTGCCTCGTGGGACCCCCGTAGCTCCACTGACGTACCCCCTGCACCCATATATACTCTTGTACCCTAAAACTTCCAGAACATAACCTAGATCGGGAGTTCCGCCGCTGCAAGCCTCTGTAGCCACCAAAAACCAATCGGGACCCTATTCCGGCACCCTGCCGGAGGGGATCCCATCACCGAAGGCCATCTTCATCATCCCGGCGCTATCCATGACGAGGAGGGAGTAGTTCACCCTCGGGGCTTAGGGTATGTACCAGTAGCTATGTGTTTGATCTCTCTCTCTCTCTCGTGTTCTCTCTCGTGTTCCCTCTATGGCACGATCTTGATGTATCCCGAGCTTTGCTATTGTAGTTGGATCTTATGATGTTTCTCCCCCTCTACTCTCTTGTGACGAATTGAGTTTCCCCTTTTGAAGTTATCTTATCGGATTGAGTCTTTTATGAGAACACTTGATGTATGTCTTGCCGTGATTATCTGTGGTGACAATAGGATATCATGTGCCACTTGATGTATGTTTAGGTGATCAACTTGCGGGTTTCGTGACATTGGGAACCTATGCATAGGGGTTGGCACACGTTCTTGACTCTCCGGTAGTAGCTTTGGGGAACTCTTTGAAGTACTTTTATGTTGGTTGGATGAATCTAAGATTGTGTGAAGCACATCGTATAATCATGCCCATGGATACTTGAGGTGACAATGGAGTATCTAGGTGACACTTGGGTTTTGGTTGATTTGTGTCCTAAGGTGTTATTCTAGTATGAACTCTTTTATAGATCGATCCGAAAGAATAACTTTGAGGTGGTTTCATACCCTACCATAATCTCTACGTTTGTTCTCCGTTGTTAGTGTCTTTTGAGTGACTCTTTGTTGCATGTTGAGGGCTTGTTATATGATCTATCTATGTTATTATTGTTGAGAGAACTTGCACTAGTGAAAGTATGAACCCTAGGCATTGTTTCCTATCATTGCAATACTGTTTACGCTCACTTTTACCGCTCGCTACCTTGCTGTTTTTATTATTTCAGATTACAAAAACCTATATCTACTATCTATTTTGCACTTGTATCTTCATCTCTTCGCCGAACTAGTGCACCTATACAATTTACCATTGTATTGGGTGTGTTGGGGACACACGAGACTCTTAGTTATTTGGTTGCAGGGTTGTTTGAGAGAGACCATCTTCATCCTACGCCTCCTACGGATTGATAAACCTTAGGTCATCCACTTGAGGGAAATCTGCTACTGTCCTACAAACTTGTGCACTTGCAGGCCCAACAATGTCTACAAGAAGAAGGATGTGTAGCAGACATCATGGTGGCGGCTCAGACGGCGAGGGTTGGTGGAGAGGATGGGGGATCGGGGAGGCTTATAAGAGGGGTCGGGGGCAGCCCGACTTGGAGGAGGGGGCGCACATGGCGGCAGTGATGCGGACTTTCTACCGGAGTCCGGCTGGGGCATGGTACGGCGGCGATGGCGGTTGGCGCGAGCTGGGCCGAGGCCTGGCTTTGGCTGGGCCGGCCTAGTTGGACTTTAGAAAAAATCCTGGAGACTAAAACACTCAAAATAAATATAAATATAAGCCTAAAAATTCCAGAAAAATTCAGGTAGCTAAATGGCCTTATATATGACCTCGTGAACATTTTTCTGGACTAAAATGCCTAACTAAAAAAATAAACATTACAATTCTAATTACTCAGCTAATAAATAAATAAACTAGCGAATAAAATCAAATAAACTCTCAAAAAATTAAAAATTCAATTTCCAATATTTTCCTACTAAATTGAAGAATTCATATTATCTTCTCTCATTATTTTTAAAAATAATTGGAAAAAGAATTTTGAAAACAATTTGATCCAATTAGCAAATTTTGATAAATCAAAACTGGATATTTGTGAAACCTCCAACTCTCTCAAATTGGTCATTGAGTTGCTTAAGGCCTCTTGGATCAAAATGCAACCACAACTAAACAACAACATGCAATAAAATATGAATGCATATGAATGATCTAAGTATAACATCCAAATTGAAAATTGGGATGTTACATATAAGGATACTCAATGCAATTTACCACACAAAACATATAAATTTCCTGTACATCAAAATCAAGAATTCTATTGAGATTAAATTTTGGAATATCCTCAGTTATACATTTCATTTCTTCATACCCCAAAAGAAGACTAAGCTCTTTATGATGCTCAAGAGAAATCAAGTTATCACAATTTTTGGACACAATTTGATCATGAAACAAGTAGCATTGGAGATTTAAATGACAACGTTCATTGCAAAGTTTACAAGGATGGCGAAAAATATTAAATCTTTTAGCACAAACATCGAACCTCTCTTGCAACTTTTCGTTTCTAAATATTTAAGCTTCTTACATAATATTTCTTCCCTTTTTGGTGTGCTTTTGCACTCCCAATTCACTCCGCAAAAATTGGCATTCTTATTGGAGACATCATTATCATGGCTAGTGCAATCATCATTAGCATCATGGATATTCAAAGAATTCATACTAACAACATTGCAATCATGCTCATCATTCAAATAATTTGTGTCAAACATTTTATTGACTTCTTCTAACAATTGAGTACAATTTTCCGAACCATCATTTTCAACAAACATATCATAAAGATGATCAATAATATGATGCAACCTCAATTCTGTTTTTTCATAGTTTTATTTAATTAACCAAACTAGGGATAAAACAAGAAACTAAAGATATACCTTCATGCACTCACCTCCCCGGCAACGGCGCCAGAAAAGAGCTTGATGTCTACTATGCAACTTTATTCCTATAGACTCGTGTTGGGCCTCCAAGCGCAGAGTTTTGTAGGACAGTAGCAAATTTCCCTCAGGTGGATGACCTAAGGTCTATCAATCTGTGGGAGGCGTAGGATGAAGACAGTCTCTCTCAAACAACCCTGGAATCCAATACAATAAATCTCTTGTGTCCCCAACACACCCAATACAATGGCAAGTTGTATAGGTGCGCTAGTTCGGCGAAGAGATGGTGATTAAAGTGTAGTATGAATAGTAGATATGAGTTTTTGTAGTGCGAACAATAAAAAACAGCAAGATAGTACAGAATAAAACGGAGCACAAATGGTATTGCAATAATGGAAAATGAGGCCTAGGGTGCATACTTTCACTAGTGCAATCTCTCAACAATGCTAACATAGTTGGATCATATGATTATCCCTCAAAGTGCAATGAAGAATCACTCCCGAGTTCCTATTAGCGGAGAACAAAAGATAGAAATTGTTTTTAGGGTACGAAACCACCTCAAAGTTATTCTTTCCGATCAATCTATCCTAGAGTTCATACTAAAATAACAACAAGCTATTCTTTTCGATCATCTAATCAAGAGTTCGTACTAAAATAACACCATATGATGCAGATCAACCAACTCTAATGTCACCTAGATACCCCAATGTCACCGCGAGTACTCGTGAGTTAATTATACAATGTGTATCAATCAATTTCAGATTCATAATACTCAGTCCACACAAAGAACTACAAGGAGACCCCAGAGTTTCTATTGGAGAAAAGATAATAAAACATGCATAAACCCCTATGAATAGATTACCCAAAGTCACCTCGGGAATCCGCAGGTTGAGTACCATAACATATATCAAGTGAATCAAAATACTACCCCATTTTCACCACGGGTATTCATATGCAAGACATATATCATGTGTTCTCAGATCTGAACATTCAATCCGATAAGACAAAACTTCAAAGGGTAAAGACTCAATTCATCACAACAAGTGTAGAGAGGGGAGAAACATCATATGATCCATCTACTTAACAAAGCCCATGATACATCAAGATCGTGACATCTCAAGAATGCGAGAGAGAGAGAGAGAGAGAGATTAAACACAAGCTACTGGTACAAACCCTCAGCCTCGAGGGTGGACTGCTCCCTCCTCATCATGGTGGGCACCGGGACGATGAAGATGGCCACCGGAGATGATCCCCCCTTCGGCAGGGTGCCGGAATGGGGTCCCAATTGCTTTTCGGTGGCTACAGAGGCTTGCGGCGGCGGAACTTCTGATCTAGGGTCTCCTCGAGGGTTTTCGAAATATTTGGGAATTTATAGGGCGAAGAAGGGGTACGTGAGGCCACCGAGGTGGGCACAACCCACCAGGGTGCGCCTGGGGGCCCAAGCGCGCCCTAGTGGGTTGTGCCCCCCTCGGGGCACCCCCGGGTGCTTCTCTGGTCCATTGGTGGTCTTTTGGTCCATAAAAATCCACAAAAAGTTTCACGGTGTTTGGAGAACTTTGATTTGTGCACAAAAAACAACACCACGGTAGTTCTGCTGAAAACAGCGTCAGTCCGGGTTAGTTCCATCCAAATCATACCAATACCATATAAAGTTATTGTAAACATGGCACGAATACTTCATAAATTATAGATACGTTGGATACATATCAGTGTCCCTCGGGATAAAGTGGTTCCCGAGTCATTCTACCTCCTCTAGTCATTACTCTAATAGCATGATCATTCATATTATTATTCATTGCACTAAGCAACTCTCTTTCAGATTTAGCAACTTGTTCTAGTTGACTTTGAACGATAGAATCATGTTTTCCTACACCTCTTACATCATTAGTAATTCTAAATAACAAGTCACTCCAGCAAGCAATCATATCAAAATTATATTTCAATTGTTTCATAACATTGGCATTGAAGTGATCTTGTTTTCTAATGTAGTTATCAAATTCATAAAGGCATTGACTAGGATGTTTATTGTAGGGGATGTCACCTTCATCAAACTTTCATAAAGAATTTACCTCTACTACATATGGATGTGGTGTGTCAAGAACATGTATTTCTTCAATAGGCGGTAAATTTTTAACATCCACTGCTTTAATACCTTTTTCCTTCATACATTTTTTTGCCTCCTGCATATCTTCGGGATTGAGAAATAAGATACCCCTCTTATTTGGAGTGGGTTTAGGCGGTGGTTCTGGAAGAGTCCAATCATCATAATTTTTCAATGTATTATTCAATAATTCCTCAGCTTGTTCAACAGTCCGTTCCCCGAAAACACAACCAACACAACTATCTAGGAAGTCCCTAGAAGCATCGGTTAGTCCATTATGGAAGATATCAAGTAATTCATTTTTCTTAAGTGGATGATCAGGGAAAGCATTAAGAAATTGGAGAAGCCTCCCCCAAGCTTGTGGGAGACTCTCTTCTTCAATTTGCACAAAGTTAAATATCTCCTGTAAGGCAACTTGTTTCTTATGAGGAGGAAAATATTTTTTAGAGAAGTAGTAAATCATATCATGGGGACTATGCACACAATCAGGAGCAAGAGTATTGTACCATATCTTAGCATTACCCTTTAATGAGAACGAAAATAACTTGAGAATATAATAGTAGCGAATCTTCTCATCATGAGCAAATCGGGTGGCTATATCATTTAATTTAGTAAGGTGTGCCACAACAGTTCCAGTTTCATAGCCATGGAAAGGATCAGATTCAACGAAAGTAATTAACTCTGGGTCGATAGAGAATTCATAATCCTTATCGGTAACAAAGATAGGTGAAGTAGCAAACTTAGGATCACATTTCATTCTACCATTTAAAGATTTTTCTTTCAGTTTGCATAGGAATTTCTTACGATCATCTCTATCATTGCAAGCAAGAAAGTCTCTAGCTGTCTCCTCATCCATATCATAACCTTCAGTTATCTTAGGCAATTCATATCTAGGAAAGCTAGGTCTAATAGGTGTTTCAAGATTTTTAGTTTCACGTACTTCATCAGTTTCAGCATTCTCGATATCTTTAGCTCTAGCAATTTGTTCATCAAGAAATTCACCTAGTGGCACATTATCATCAAGCAAGGTACCAGAATCATCATAAGTATCATTCATAGTAGAAGTAGCATCATCAATAACTTGTGAAATATCAGAATTAATAGCATGTGGTGGTGTTGCAATTCTACTCAAAACAGAAGGTGAATCAAGTGCAGAGTGTGGTGGCAGTTCCTTACCTCCCCTCGTCTTAGAGGAAAAAAAATCTTAGTCTTGGTATCCTTCAGATTCTTAATAATTATGGATAGTTAGTAATCCCAAGTGACTCAACAAATATAGCTATGCTCCCCGGCAACAGCACCAGAAAAAGGTCTTGATAACCCACAAGTATAGGGTATCGCAACAGTTTTCGAAGGTAGAGTATTCAACCCAAATTTATAGATTCGATACAAGGGGAGCCAAAGAATATTTGTAAGTATTAGTAGTTGAGTTTTCAATTCAACCACACCTAGAGATTAAATATCTGCAGCAAGATAAGCAGTAGCACAATAATATGATAGTTTTGATAGCAGTGGTAATAGTAGCAGTAGTAACAGTAACAACAGTGATGATTTTGTAGCAAGTGTAGCAGTAATAACTTAGCAAGAGCAATATGTGGAAAACTCGTAGGCATTGGATCGGTGAATTCGTTGGATGATATTCATCGTATAACAATCATAACATTGGGCGATACAAAACTAGCTCCAGTTCATAAATGTAATGTAGGCATGTATTCCGTAAATAGTCATACGTTCTTATGAAAAGAACTTGCATGACATCTTTTGTCCTACCCTCCCATGGCAGCGGGGTCCATAAGGAAACTAAGGGATATTAAGGCCTCCTTTTAATAGAGAACCGGAACAAAGCATTAACACATAGTGAATACATGAACTCGTCAAACTACGGTCATCACCGAAAGGTATCCCAATTACTATCACCCTGGGGTTTGCGGATCATAACACGTAGCAGGTGCATATGACTAGCAAGATCGGATCTAGAACATAGATATAATGGTGAAAACATAAACAGTTCAGATCTAAAATCATGGCACTCGGTGTCGGTGTCAAAACCGGTGGATCTCGGGTAGGGGGTCCTGAACTGTGCATCTAAGGCTAATGGTAACAGGAGGCTAGGGACACGATGTTTACCCAGGTTCGGGCCCTCTCGATGGAGGTAATACCCTACTTCCTGCTTGATAGATCTTGATGATATGAGTATTACAAGAGTTGATCTACCACGAGATCAGAGAGGCTAAACCCTAGAAGCTAGCCTATGGTATGATTGTTGATGATAATGATGATGAGTCCTACGGACTAAAACCCTCCGATTTATATAGACACCGGAGGGGGCTAGGGTTACACAAAGTCGGTTTACAGAGGAGGAGATCTACATCCGAATCGCCAAGCTTGCCTTCCATGCCAAGGAGAGTCCCATCCGGACACGGGACGAAGTCTTCAATCTTATATCTTCATAGTCCAACAGTCCGGCCAAAGTATATAGTCCGGGTGTCCGGATACCCCCTTATCCAGGACTCCCTCAGTAGCCCCTGAACCAGGCTTCAATGATGACGAGTTCGGCGTGTAGATTGTCTTCGGCATTGCGAGGCGGGTTCCATTTCCGAATACTTCCAAGATAAATTCCGAATACAAGGACCGTGTCTGGCTCTGCAAGATAACATTCCATATACCACCGTAGAGAGAATAATAATAATCCACGAATCTAATTTGCTGACAATTCTTCGAAAAGTGACATCATGCCATGGTCCGGTTTTTATTCGAACCATTTTCTACAACCTGCTTGCGCACACATCGCGAGGCGGTTTCTTTGGCACGTCTTGTCAAAGCAGAGATCGTGTCCCCTTATCGCGGGATCTCCATCAATACGGGCATGGGTAACCCAACCAGCGCCATTAATCAAGGCGCTTGGAAAGATAAGAGATTTCGAGAGGCAAGTGGGAAGGCGCACATACATCGCCTTTATAAAGGGGGCAGAGATCTCCCATTGTCACCCACGCCTTCTTCCTCCTTTGCTCATCCGTTCTCGCACCCTCGAGCTCCAGCACCCAAGTTCTCACCTTCTCTGTAGGACCGCAGCATGTCCGGAGGGGAGGCAAGTGGATGGCCTCCTCTGTCAAAGAGGAGAACATTACCAAGCTTCGGGAGGCCGGATACCTGGCTACTAATATTGCGCACAAGCTTCCAACAGAGGGACAGATTACCCCTACGCCGAAGTCTCGGGAGAGAGTAGTATTTCTCCCTCATTTCGTCCGTGGACTAGGGTTTTCACTCCACCCTTTCGTCCACGGGCTCATGTACTACTACGGGCTAGATTTTTCACGATCTGGCTCCGAATTTCATCCTCAACATCTCAGTGTTCATCGTCGTGTGCGAGGCCTTCCTCCGCATCAAGCCTCACTTCGGCCTGTGGTTGAAAATCTTCTGCGTCAAGCCGAAGATCGTGAGCGGCCAGTAGGAGGAGTGCGGAGGTGCCATGGTGGGCAAAATGCCCAATGTTACATGGCTCGACGGCTCCTTCGTGGAGTCCATAAAGGGGTGGCAATAAGGGTGGTTCTACATCACCGAGCCACACAACGCCAACTGGGTGGCGGCCCCCAAATTCAGATTCGGAATCCCCACGCGGCTCACCTCCTAGGAGAAGAAGGGCCTGGCCTGGGGCGAACCCACGGAGCTGACCGGACTCGAGACCTGCCTCAGAAGTATGAGGGACAAGAAGATCACGGTTGTTAACGTGGTCCAAGTCATGCTCATTCGCCGGATTCTCCCGTGTCAAAGACGGGCGTTTGATATGTGAGAGTTCGACCCGGCCGAACACCAGATGCTGCTAGAGCTCTTCGACACAACACAGAAAGAAATCTGGAAGGTTTTGTTCAAGACCGGCGAAGTCCCTCCTCCCCTTTCCGAGGACCTGGGGCTCAGCGCAACGCGCCTCGCCAGTCCGGTAAGTCCTCTAGTAACAAGATGTATCCTTTCGAATACATTCGTGGGAGGATTCTTAGGTTGCTATGTTGACCGAACAGGATTGGGTGGAGATAGCAGAGCGGATCGACTGTCCGACTCCATTGCCGGAGGACCCAGTAAGCGCACTCCTAGAGGAGATGCTAATTCCGGCGCCCTACAAGGTGCCGGAGAAAAAGGCCGAGAAGAAGGCCACAGGGACCCGGAAGGATTTTCGGCATGAGGCCACACCCGACGCCTCGCCAGAAGAGGACGAGGCGCACTCCTCCCACGAAGGGGAGGAGAGGAAGAAGAAGAAGAAGGCCGTCTCAACTGAGGGGGCCGAAGGGCCTAAGAAGGCGGCCTCGGGGACCCAAAAAAGTCTCCGGCGCAGGGTCGTGATAGAGTCATCATCTGAAGATGATGAAGAAGATTCCCCCCCCGATGACAGGGGGAAACGTGAAGAAATGCCCCCTCCCCGTACTAGGGAGGAGAAGAAAAGGAAGACCGCCCCGTCGGGGGAGGCCGGGATGCCAAAGAAGGGAAAGGCGTCCCCTCCATATCAATCCACTACTGCCGCTTTCAGCGAAGAGGAGTGGCTGTCCAAGACCAAACCCCGGGTGAGGTCGTAAGTATCCGCATTCCATAACATTTTTCGTGCGACTTTGACCTTGTGGTTTGTAATGACGCCGAATACATTTATACAGTCCGGCCGGGTCCGATCTCGGAGAGTCCTCTTCGGAGGAGTCTCTGAATGAGTCGGAGATGAACTCGCTCCCGACGGCAACCTCCCCAAGACCAGTGGACGACACCGAGGTGTTGTCCCGGAGGATGCCAGAGCAGGAGGCGATGGTTCCGGAGATGCCCCAAGGCAAAACCTCGGGCGCCGGACACATGGGGATGAGAACCCCATGGATTATGCTGACGGGAGCCACAGAAAGTCTGGCTCTCAGCCGGTTACCGCGCCAGAGCCTACAAGGGTGCCAGATTCCGGTAAGTAGTCCCTCACAAAGGAGGGTGAGCCGGTCATGCCGATGACCTCCGTCCAGCTGGAGGCATCGGACAATTTGTTGGAAGTGCTTCGAAGCGCTTCCATCGAGGATGAACACCGTACCCTTATGAGTACGGTGATTGAGAAGGTTCGGTCCGCCAAGAGTGGATTGACCGAAGCCTGCACCAGCCTACTAACAGGCTTTGAGGTAAAGAAATTGGGAGAAAATATCACCCGATAGATAGTAGCCCCTGATACTCTGGTTGGTGTTCGGAAAGAAAAGCCAAATAGAGGGTCAACTAAAAAACCACGGGAAGCTAATAGTATTTGTCTGTATGAATCAAACAGGCACTGCTGCTGACCGCCGCTGCGCGCACGTCTGAGGTTGCCCGACTCAAGCGCGAACTAGGGCAGGCCGAAGAAGAGTTTGGCCTCGTGAAGAAGCAGCTCGAGGCAAACAAAGGTAAGAGAAACCCCGTCCATATGTCGTATAGAGGATAAAAAGTTGGTGATGCTAATAAAAAGCATCATGGCTTTTGATAGGGACCGCAACCGAAGTGGCGGCCCTGAAGGAAGCGCTGTCCGCGGCCGAAGCCAAGGCGGATGTGGAGCGCACCGAGCGAGAGAAGCAAAATGCTCGGGTGGGAGAGGTACAGCAGGAGCTCCAGGAGCTCGGCCACAAGTTCGTCTCCCTGGAGCATGACTACAAGACGCAAGCATCTGAGCTTGCAAAGGCCCTCCAGAGCGCGGCCGACGCCAAGGCCGAAGCCAAAAAGGCCCTCCAGGAAATCCAGGCGGCCATGAAGATAGCGGAGGGTAAGGCATTCTTTATGCAAAGCAAGCATGTGGAGGAGTCATTTCTTACACGAATCCGAAGCTCTCCAGGGTCATTCGCAGATCTGCCACGCAGCATTTCAGATGCCGCGGAGTTCTATCGCGCTGAAGAGGGGAGCTCTATGGAGAAGTTGTTCTGGTCCCAATATACTGGGGCCGAACACCCGATGCCTCTGAGTGACCAACTGAAGCAGCTGGTCGAACTCCACAATGCGGCCAAACAGGCCATGAGGGACCTCATAGTCCGGATGTGGCCTGGCAAGCCCCTACCCGGTAGCTACTTTGGCCTGGTGAAGCGGATGGTGCATGCCTGTCCACGGCTAGAAGTTATCAAGCAGTCCGGATGTATTGAGGGTGCCCGATGGGCCTTTGCCCGTGCAAAGGTGCATTGGGGCAAGCTGGATGCTGAGAAGCTCATGAAGGATGGACCCCCGGAGGGCAAGGAGCATCGCTGCCCCGAGAAATATTACGATGTTGTTATGAAAGGCGCTCGTCTTGTGGCGAATGAATGTCCTAAGAACATAATTTTTGATTGAATGTACTCATGTCGTTCATGTGATATGAGAACGGGTTTATTTGTGCTATATAACACTTTGTTTTTGATTTAAAATATTACCTTCTCTACGGTCGTTTATCAAAATCTGAAAGTAGGCCAGTCGTCAGCTTCCGCCCCCTTGTAACTAGTACTAGGGTGTTCATGGAAACCCAAACACTCTTTATCCAAAATTTTGGTCCTTTAAGGAGGTGTTTAGCGCAACGAACGAGGCAATCGGACTATTCCGCTTTATAACTCCCACTTGGCCATAGAAGTCTATAATTTTAAATCTCGGTGAAGCCCCTAGTATTCGGAAGGCCGAACTGGGGCGTTATGCACGCCTAAATCTGGCAATGCCGATTCCTCGCCTCAAGCAGAAAAAATCTTTAGGGATTTTAGTACCTCGCGAACAGCGACCAGCTCTCGCCGCATCATGACGGTTAGTTTTCGGCTTTCTATACTGAGGTGCTCGTCCGGAAGAACCGGGACACAATCGCAGTAGTTCTCCCTGCGCTACCTTAGCCGATAGAACGGAACATAAGGTACCAAAACAAGGGAGCCGGATTAACCCAACTATTGACCCAAGACATGATTCGGAGCTGACGCATATAATGCTACAAGTTCAGGGTGCCGCACTATTGAAAGTGTTCGGACTTTCCTTGGCATTTTATGGGGCTCGATAAGAAGCCCCTGGCAAACTGACCGTACCAAAACGTACAGATGCAATATTGAATAAATATTCAATAGAAAATATGAGGATAGTAATAAGAAGCTGACGCTATGTACCACTTCCAATTTATTTGGAAAATAGGGCAAAACGTAGGTGTACAATTGATGCATTAAGCAGAAAAAATAGGACTATTTGACATATCCTATCCAAGGGCAGGCTACGTGGGGGTATGTAAGAACAGGTATAATGATCATTGAAGAGGACCACCTCAGTATTCCCCTGACGTGGAGGCCAGATTGCTAGTCGAGCTCCAGGCGTGCCTGATGGTCCTGTTGCGGGGTACTCCAGACTTGCTTGAAGGTGTTTGGGATGTCGTTGCCGAATTGGTTGTTTGTCGGAGGAGGCTGCTTTGTACTTCTGTCGCGAGGGCCGCAGTATGTTCTTCCGTACGGAGGGAGCGGTCTGTATTTCCATTGACTGTTATGACCCCGCGAGGTCCTGGCATCTTGAGCTTGAGGTATGCATAGTGCGGTACCGCGTTGAAATGAGTGAACGCGGTTCGTCCAAGTAGTGCGTGATAGCCACTATGGAAAGGGACGATATCGAAGATTAACTCCTCGCTTGGGAAGTTATCCGGAGATCCGAAGACCACTTCCAGTGTTATTGAGCCCGTGCAGCGGGACTCTACCCCTAGAATTACACCTTTGAAGGTGGTTTTAGTGGGTTTGATCCGTGACGGATTGATGCCCATTTTGCGCACTGTGTCCTGATAAAGCAGGTTCAGGCTGCTGCCACCGTCCATGAGGACTTGTGTGAGGTGGAATCCGTCGATGATTGGGTCGAGGACCAATGCGGCTGAGCCGCCATGACGGATGCTGGTGGGATGGTCCCTATGATCAAAGGTGATCGGGTAGGATGATCGTGGGTTGAATTTTGGGGCGACGGGCTCTATCGCATAGACGTCCCTAAGTGCACGCTTTCGCTCCCGTTTGGGGATGTGAATGGCATAGATCATGTTCACCGTTTTTACCTGGGGGGTGGGGGGATTTCATCTGCCCTCCAGTGTTCGGACGCCGGGGCTCCTTGTCATCATCGCTATGCATCCCCTTGTTCTTGTTCTCGGTGTTTATCTTGCCGACCTGTTTGAACACCCAGCAATCTATGTTAGTGTGATTGGCTGGTTTGTCGGGGGTGCCATGAATCTTGCACGAGCGGTCGAGTATGTGGTCCATACTGGATGATCCCGGATTGTTTCTTTTGATTGGCTTGTTCCGCTGACCGGATTTGGAGTTGCTGAATCTGGCATTGACTGCCGTATCCTCCGCATTGTCGCCATTATTTCGATGCTTGTGTCTGTTGCGCCGTGGCTTTCCGTTACTGTCACGGATGTTTGAAGTACCAAGGTTCCAGGTGCGGTGTTGCTGCGAGCCAGCCAACTATCCTCACCCGCGCAAAAGCGGGTCATTAGTGTCATGAGGGCCGCCGTGGTCTTCGGTTTTTCTTGGCCGAGGTGTCGGGCAAGCCACTCATCATGGGTATTATGCTTAAAGGCCGCCAGGGCCTCAGCATCCGGACAGTCGATAATTTGGTTCTTTTTAGTGAGAAACTGAGTCCAGAATTTCCTGGCTGACTCTCCGGGCTGTTGGGTAATGTGACTTAAGTCATCAGCATCCGATGGTCGCACATAGGTGCCCTGGAAGTTACCGAGGAATGCGTCCTCAAGATTTTCCCAGCTGCCAATGGAGTTTGCTGGCAGGCTATTCAGCCAGTGTCTTGCTGGCCCTTTAAGCTTGAGTGGGAAATACTTGATGGCATGTTGGTCATCACCGCGGGCCATGTGAATGTGGAGAAGGAAATCCTCAATCCATACCACGGGGTCTGTTGTGCCATCGTATGACTCGATGTTGACGGGTTTAAACCCTTCTGGGAATTCATGTTCCATTACTTCATAAGTGAAGCAGAGGGGGTGTGCAACGCCTCTGTGTGTTGGGCTATGTCGCGGCATATTCCGATTGGGTCTGGTCGGTGATGTCCGGCCCGGCCGGATTTATCAGCATTGTATCCGGCATGACGATCGGTGTCATGAGCTGTGGCGCGCCCCCGTGATCCGTAGATCAATCTTGGTTGTCCTGCGTTGTTTTCCAATATGTCTCGTAGGTCCTGCGTATTGCCCCTGGCCGTAGTGAACCGGCGTGGGGGTGCGGGCTGGTGTCCGGCCTGATAGCCTGTTTTATCCCGGCCACGAGGTGGCCGGTCAGCCTCATCTTGTGCTGGAAGTTCAGGCTCTTCGGCCTCTTCTTCTAGCGGTTTATGCTTTGGGTATCCCCTGCTCGGGGGCTCGAGTCCGTATTCCTCGGTCGCCAAGACTTCTGTCCATCTGTCTGCGAGAAGGTCTTGGTCAGCTTGGAGCTGATGCTGCTTCTTCTTCAGGCTTCTTGCAGTGGTTATAAGCCTGCACTTGAAGCGCTCCTGCTCTATGGGATACTCTGGTACGCCGAATTCGTCGTCACCGAGGCTCACCTCGTCTTCAGAGGAGGGTATATAGTTATCGTCCTCCAAGTATCCATCCGTCGCATGTTCGTCTGGGCTAGCCAGCCCGTGTTCCTGTTCGGCTTGCTCAAAGGTGGGTTGATTAGGATCGTATTCCTCTTCAGCACCCTCTGGATTATCTTCTCAAGTGCCGGTATTGTTGTGGCGAGGCTTGGAGCGGCACCAATGACGCCCGTGTTTTGCTTTCTTCCCCGAGGGGTTATCTTCCGTTGCCTCATCGCCATTGGTTTCTTTGGGAGTATCCACCATGTATATATCATATGAAGAGGTGGCAGTCCAGCGCCCTGTGGACAGTGGTTCCTGTTCTTCTCCCGCATCGTCGTCTATACCGTCGATGTCTTCGGAGTCGAAGTTAAGCACGTCGGTCAATTCATCGACCGTGGCTATTAAGTGGGTGGTGGGTGGGAAACGAATTTCTTCGTCGCCAGCTTCCCACTCGAGCCGGACATAGTTCGGCTAGGAGTCTCCTCATAGAGAGAAAGACCTCAAAGAATCTAGCACGTCTCCGAAGGGTGAGTGCTGAAAGATGTCCGTGGCGGTGAACTCCATGACTGGAGCCCAGTTAGATTCAATGGGCACGGATGCGCGCGGTCTGGAACACACGGCTGGAGACGAGTCCGGGGGTCCGGAGACACAGATCCCTTTAGGAAAGGGGTCTGTGTTCGGCTCCAACGCCGAGGAGTGTGCAGCCTTCGGGGCGGGGTCCATCCACCCGTCCTCGGAAGGCACGACCTGCTCTGGAACAGAGTCCGGAGCTGTAGCAGGTGCGTTGTTCCGAATACTACCCGACTGCAGACCTAAGTCATGCACGTCGCGATTGTTCGACGCTCCTGACACGGGCCCGAATCCGTCGAAGATCAAGTCTCCGAGGATGTCGGCTGTGTAGTTTAGGTTTCCAAACCTGACCTGATGGCAGGGGCGTAGCTATCGATCTGCTCCAGATGGCCAAGCAAGTTGGCCCGCAGTGCGAAGCCGCCAAACACGAAGATCTATCCGGGGAGAAAAGTCTCGCCCAGGATAGCGTGGTTGAAGGTTGGAGAAGCCATTTAACCTTGCAGCAAAGACACAGAGGAACTCTCAATGAAAGCACCAATGTCAGTGTCAAAACCAGCGGATCTCGGGTAGGGGGTCCCGAACTATGCGTCTAAGGCTAATGGTAACAGGAGGCTAGGGACACGATGTTTACCCAGGTTCGGGCCCTCTCGATGGAGGTAATACCCTACTTCCTGCTTGACTGATCTTGATGATATGAGTATTATAAGAGTTGATCTACCACGAGATCAGAGAGGCTAAACCCTAGAAGCTAGCCTATGGTATGATTGTTGATGATAATGATGATGAGTCCTACGGACTAAAACCCTCCGGTTTATATAGACACCGGAGGGGGCTAGGGTTACACAAAGTCGGTTTACAGAGAAGGATATCTACATCCGAATCACCAAGCTTGCCTTCCACGCCAAGGAGAGTCCCATCCAGACACGGGACGAAGTCTTCAATCTTATATCTTCATGGTCCAACAGTCCGGCCAAAGTATATAGTCCGGCTGTCCGGATACCCCCTTATTCAAGACTCCCTCACTCGGGCCCTAGTGACAAGCATTAAGCATGGTAAAGTCATAGCAACATCAATCTCAGAACATAGTGGATATACTAGGGATCAAGCCCTAACAAAACTAACTCGATTACATGATAAATCTCATCCAACTCCTCACCGACCAGCGAGCCTATGAAGAAATTACTCACTCCTAGTGGGGAGCATCATGGCATTGGCGATGAAGGAGGGTTGGTGATGACGAAGACCGAAGATTCCCCTCTCTGGAGCCCCAAACGGACTCCAGATCTGGCCTCCCGGTGAAGAACAGAAGGCGGCAGCAGCTCCGTCTCATGAAACACGATGAAACTTTCTCCTTGGTTTTTTCTCTCTGAAAATAGGATTTGTAGCATCAGAATTAGGGTATGCGGGGCCATGTGGTGGGGACAACCCACCAAGGCGCGCTAGAGGAGGGGCCGCGCCCTCGTGTCTTGTGCCCAGCCAGGGCCCCCCTCAAGTGGTTCTTGGCTCCAGTATGTTTCTTTTATTGTAAAACAATTTTCCAAACTTTTTTATTCCATTCTAACAACTTTTATTTCTGCACAAAAACAACACCATGGTAGTTCTGCTGAAAATAGCGTTGGTCCGGGTTAGTTTCATTCAAAATGCAAATTAGAGTCCAAAACAAGAGCAAAAGCGTTAGTAAAAGTAGATACGACGGAGACGTGTCAAGGAGCAATCGGAGTTCTAATAAAATCATTATTATTAGTATTGGAAAAGTCACACAATTTGGTATTTACTTGAGACATCATGACTACACAAACAAGATTGCAAGCAAACAAGAGATCTAACAAGAGAAAGGCAAACAAAAAAGAGGGTGAATAAAAAGGCACATATTTTTGTGATTTTCGAAAATGTTTAGAAGTGGGGGAGATGAAAACGACAGGCAAATGGCAAATAATATAAATTTCAAGGAGATGAGATTTGTGATTAGGAACTTGATAGATGATGATGTCTCCTCGGCAACGGTGCCAGAAATTGGCAAGTTGACGGGAGACTACCTTGACTTGATCCATCACAGCAACGCTGCTAGAAATTCTTCCTGGTTGCTTGTATCTGTGTTGGCATTTCCCCAAAGAGGAGAGGATGATGCAGCACAACAACGGTAAGTTTTCCCTCAATTATGAAACCAAGGTTATCAATCCAGTAGGAGCACCAATCACGACTATGTAAGCAGCACCTGCACACAAATAACAAATACTTGCAACCCAACGCGTAAGAGGGGTTGTCAATCCCTCGAAGGTAGTAAGATCTGAAGAAAAAATAGATAGATTGATAGATGCAAATAAATAAAGCCAAATAAAACTCAGCGATCTATTTTTGGGTTTTTGATAATATATATCTGAAACAAAAGAGGCAAATAAATTGGAAACACAAATAGCAATACAGATCTGAAAATATATGATGGGAAATAGACCTGGGGGCATAGATTTCACTAGTGGCTTCTCTCAAGAAAATAGCATACGGTGGGTAAAAAAATTACTGTTGGGAAATTGATAGTAGAGCAAATAATTATGACAATATCCAAGACACTGATCATGTATATAGACATCACATCCAACATTAGTTGACGTAAACGATTCTGCATCTACTACTATTACTTCACACATCGCCCGCTATCCAGCATGCATCTAGTGTATTAAGTCCATGGAGAAACGGAGTAATGCAATAAGAACGATGACATGATGTAGACAAGATCTATTCATGTAAGAATAGACCCCATCTTTTTATCCTTAATAGCAATGATACATGCGTGCCTCACTACCCCTTCTGTCACTGGGTGAGGACACCGCAAAATCGAACCCATCACAAAGCACCTCTTCCCATTGCAAGTAAATCAATCAAGTTGGCCAAACAAAACCGAAATATCGAAGAAGAAATACGAGCTATAATAATCATGTATGGATATGAATAGATCTGATCATCTCACAATTCAATGCATCCCAACAAACACACCGCAAAAAGTCATTACATCAAATAAATCTCCAACAACATCGAGGAGAACATTGTATTGAGAATCAAAAAGAGAGAAGAATCCATCTAGCTACTGCCTACGGACTCATAGGTCTGTGGTAAACTACTCACGCATCATCGGAGAAGCACCAATGAGGATGATGAACCCCTCTGTTATCGTGTTCCCCTCCAGCAAGGTGCTGGAATAGGGCTCTAGATTGGAACTCATGGTTTTATAACTTGCGGTGACTGGAATTGTGTTTCATCGACTCCCCTATGGTTTATGGAATATTTGGGCATTTATAGACCTGAGAGGCGGTGGAAAGGACCTTCGTGGGCCCCACGACCCATCAGGGCGCGCCAGGGCCTCTAGCGCGCCCAGGTGGGTGGTGGGCCCCACGGGCCTTCCCTCATGCACTTCCTTGGCTCCCAAGTTGTCTTCTGTGCAGAAAAAATCTCCAAAAGCTTTCACTGCATTTGGACTCCGTTTGATATGGATATTCTGCGAAGTAAAAAAACAAGTAAAAAATAGCAACTGGCATTGGGCACTATGTCAATAGGTTAGTCTCAAAAAATGATATAAAGTTGCTATAAAATGAATGTCAAACAGCCAAGTATGATAATATAATAGCAAGGAACAATCAAAAATTATAGGTACTTTGGAGACGTATTATGGCACGCCTGGCAGGCTTGTGGGCCCCTGGCAGCTTCTGCAACCCTAACTCCAACTCCATAAGTACCTATCAGTTCAAAAAACCAGAGAGAAAGAATCATCACGTTTTATGATATGGAGCCACCGCCACCTCCTTTTCTTTATCGGGGGGGCTGATCTGGAGTCCGTTCTGGGCTACGGAGGGGGGATTCGATGTCGTCGTCATCATCAACCATCCTCCATCACCAATTTCATGATGCTCACCACCGGGAGTGAGTAATTCCTTCATAGGTTTGTTGGACAGTGATGGATTGTATGAGATTATCATGCAATCAACTTAGTTTTGTTAGGGCTTGATCCCTAGTATCCATTGTGTTCTGAGATTGATATTGATATGACTTTGCTATGCTTAATGTTGTCACTAGGGCCCGAGTGCCATGATTTCAGATCTGAACCCTTTATGTTTTCATGAATATATTTGTGTTCTTGATCCTATATTGCAAGTTGTATGCACCCATTACGCGTTATGATCCGCATACCCCGAGGTGACAATAATTGGGATTCTTTGCGATGATTACCATAGTTTGAGGAGTTCATGTATTCACTATGTGTTAATGCTTTGTTCCGATTCTCTATTAAAAGGACGCCTTAATATCCCTTAGATTTCCTTATGGACCCCGCTGCCACGGGAGGGTAGGACAAAATAAGGCATGTAAGTTCTTATCGCAAGCACGTATGACTATATACGGAATACATGTCTACATTACATTGATGAATTGGAGTAGAGTTCTATGTCGCCCTAGGTTGTGACTGTTATATGATGAATGTCATCCAACATATATTATCCATCACTGATCCAATGCCTACAAGCTTTTCGCATATTGATCTTTACTAAATTACTATTGCTGCCATTGTTACAATCACTATAAAGCTGCTATTGTTACTGCTATCATTACTATTGCTACTTTACCACTGCTATCAAATTATCACACTATTCTAATGATCACTCGACTGTAGATATTTAGTTCTCCGGGTGTGGTTGAATTGACAACTCAACTGCTAATACTTGCAAATATTCCCTGACTCCCCTTGTATCGAATCAATAAATTTGGGTTGAATACTCTACCCTCAAAAACTGTTGCGATCCCTATACTTGTGGGCTACTAGGCCCATGTATGTTTAAATATTTTGAAATAACAAAATGTATTTTGTAATCCAGTTTTGAAATATTCCGTCTGCTATGATTTTTTTCACGTATGTTGAAAGAAGTCCATGCAAATTCCCAAAGTTGTTTGAACAAAGGAACATGGTTGTGGAAGAACTTTTTAAAATGATGTTTATAAATGGTCACGTGTGCAAAATAAATTATATAAATCATGCAAGCAACTGTAAACAGAATGTTCACACAAGCTTGAAAGTTGTTAGATTGAAATAAATTGTGAAATATGTTTCACCATCCACAAAATATGTTCATTTAAATCAAATAAGAGATCATGTATCATGTTAGAAATTTTTATGAGACAAAGATGACAAATTGTCTTCCGTTTAAGTTTACTATGACAAAAGGTAACATGAAAAAATGTTACACATCCACGTTTGTAAAATTACATCACTTAGATTATATCCCTATCACTATATCAATATGTATATAGCATTTAAAAAAGAATGTAAGATTTCATGTTTCACCTTTTTTCCCACTACCCCTTTGTCCAGCCTTCCACGTATGATAATCAATCACCTTAATTTACTTACCTTTTGAACAAATTCCTTTTTAATTTACTTATCAAACTTCTCCTCAAAATATAAGATAAGTCAAGGGCGGGATTTGATAAACATTTATGTACACAATCATATTAATATGGCCAGATAAATCAAAAGCTAATGTACTGGAATATTTATATCCTGTTGCTATGCACAGGCATTGTCCTAGTACTGATAAAACGCTTTTAAAACTACAAAAAAGGGGTAAAACTGCATATGGCAAAATGATAAATTTTGAAAAGAGTACACATCCTTTTATAATAATTATTAAACAAAGTACATAACAAATGCGACCACTAAGCATTGCAAGATACGAAATAAATACCTACGAGTAAATCTACTCCTTCCGCAGCAACGCTTCCTGGTAGGGGTGAGCGTCCTTGCACCATCGTTGCCACGTCCAGCCGGAGATAGACTAGAGGAGGATTTTCATCCTGGTTTCTGAGACTAGCTAATGTCTTAAATAGTGGGCTATGCCATTAGCGGCAACTTGTCACAAGCTATGAAAGGCTATAGCGTAGTTAAGTCGCATTTCGTGTTTTCCTTAAATCATGAAAATTTAAAAAGATAAGTATATAATCAGGGATCATATATCATATATCACATATAGTTGAAATATGCACATGTTCGAACATCAGAACCCGAGCACCAATCAGGTTTCCTAATTCAATAACCAAGACGGGTATCAATGAATCATATATATCAAAAACAAGAACAAAGAACAAAGCAGAAGGATGGTATTGTATAGCAGCTAAGTGGGCTAAATGACTCCAAAATTAACGCTATGGCGGGAAATAGTGAGATATTAGTGAGTAGTGCATTTTGGAGACTAAGCTCCATGGAGACCTTAATTTTTAAATTTTCAAAATTCAAACTATTCAGTTTTAAAAAGTTCTCAGAAAAATTATACATGTACACAAGAATGTAATGTGTATGTGTGTAAAATTCAGGATGAAACACCTTGAATTGCAAGCTGCGAAAAGTAAATAAAATCACATAATTTGAGGATGAACAATACATATGCTAAAAACATCCAGATTTGTCTTTTTGGTGTAGCTGTCATTTTGACGTATTTTGACCTAAATTTTTGAAAGATGTACATGATGTCTCTTGGTATGTGTCTATATTTCCGAAAAAAATTAAACTAAAAAGTTTGAATTTTAAAGTTTTCAAACTAAGGCCACCATAGAGGTGGGTCTCCATTTGATATTTATGTCTATTAGCATCATTTTTTTAGCAAACACAGTAGGGTAAAAACCCCGGTGTAACTCTGTTTTTTCATAAATAAAATGGTGAAGTATTTACAATGAAATGTACAACGTCCTGAGGACATAACTTAAAATGTTTATAATGTATCAAACCAGTCCTGCATTCCCTCCTTGAGGCTTGGCTTGCTCTTGTGAATGATCATACTAAAATGCTCTTTGAAGCATGTCATAGAGTAAACAATGTCCTTTTGTTTATGATTAAAGGTGATGTCATTCCTATGCTTCCAGAGGATCCAACACCCTCCCATCAAGATTTCCTTGTAGAATGATATTATGTATCTTTCCCTACCATCCAGTAGCATATCACTGCTATCAGATCACTATTCCATTCCTAGCGTCATCCAGAAATTTTGACTGAAAACACATGAGAAAAATAGGTGAATGTATTCCTTCATTGGTTCTTCATCACACAAGACACAAGTAGTATTCTTAATATAGAAAAATTTCCTGGTCAGAAGATTCCTTCTGTTTAGTCTGTCTTGTAGTAATAACCGGAATAAAAATTTATATTTCGGTAGGAAGATTTCCAAATCCATTGAAAAGGTTTTGCAGCATCTGGTGGGTTCCCAATTAGCTCCAGGTAAATTCTTCTATTGGAGTATTCCCAAGTGCTATTAGCGTCATTATTAATTTAGTGTTAAAAGTGCATAGCCTTAGCTAGTGGGTTCTCCAAAAGCTATAGTAGGGCTATAGCCAGCTATTTAAAACTTTAAGACTAGCCAATAAAGACAATCATAATAGAAAGTGGGCAACGTCTTCAATAAGATAATGTCGAGCTCGACTAACAAAAGTTAGGACAAGAACTCCATGCCGACACTAGCAGATTGGTGGCTCCCCTTTTTTTTGACAGTTGCTTCCCATCTTGTGATGTGCATAAAACTCTCTTTTGATTAACTAACGAAATATGACAAAGCTTAATTAATGATTTTTGTACTATGGCTTAAGATGGATGGAAAACACAGGAAATGAAATACACATGCGTAGAACGTTCTGAAAACCAACCAATACCAAAGAAAGATTCCACCTTATTGGGCCGACATATCCTACCACTCGCTTGAGGAGAGATGGATCTCCGCCCCGCCAAGAGAGAGCCATAGCCCTAGCGCTATCCGTCGGCTGCATGCCTAGCTTT
This sequence comes from Triticum aestivum, assembly GCF_018294505.1. NCBI lineage: Eukaryota > Viridiplantae > Streptophyta > Magnoliopsida > Poales > Poaceae > Triticum > Triticum aestivum. The sequence continues at coordinate 117,192,148 of NC_057801.1, read as the reverse complement.
TTCTCGGGAGCAACTAATCAACGAGTACCACTAAAAAACTAATTAGCATGTACTCCTTTAGGAGCCCCCGCAAGATTCACTTTTGGTGGGCTGTGAGCACACCACTTGGCGCACTCCCAGCTGCCGCCATGTATCGCGCTCCAGTCGTTTCCTCCAAAAATTTTCTTTTTTTTACTCGTTTGTGGCGTTTATATGATTTTTGAAAAAAAATTGGCTTTTCGGTTTTCTCCCTATTTTCTTAGGTTTTGGACAAAAAATGATTTTTTTTTCAAAAAACGCGTTATGTTTTCTTCCGCGAGAGACACAGATTTGCTTCTCGTGGAGGCATGGAAATGCTTCCGCGATGTCTCTCAAAAAGGAAAAAATGTGTCATTTCTTTTTCTTTTCGTGAGAGGCACAGTCGTGCCTCTCAAAAGGGAAAATAACATGTCTTCTATTTTTCCTCCACAAGAGGCACAGTTTTACTTCTTGTGGAGGTACGGATTTGCTTTTGCAAGATGCACAATCGTGCCTCTCGAAAAAGGAAAAAAATATGTTATCTTTTTTTCTTTGCGCGAGAGGTCCAAATTTACTTATCGTGGAGGCACGAATTTGCTCCCGCGAGAGGCACAGTCGTGCCTCTCAGAAAAAAAAGGAAAATATGTTTTTTTCCTTTTTTTCCACGAGAGGCACAGATTTGCATCTTGTAGGGGCACGGATTTGCTTCCACGAGATGCACGGTTCTGCCTCCTCAGAAAGGGAGAAAAAACATGCTCCCGTTTCTATTTTTGTTTGTTTTTTCAAGAAAAGAGTTCATCAAAATATATTAACATGGGATCTAGTTTTGAGATCTTGACCGAGGAAGCCAACAGTGAAACGATTCGAGATTTGGACGCACGGTTTAAGAGATAAAACGGGGAGATGGGAGTGATCTTTGCAAAGAGTATTCCTTAATTAGTGATTTCGCTTTTGCCCCCAATGTTAGGTTTGTCCCATCGACGTCCAAATAAAACTTCGATCGGTGTGTGAGTTAACTGGGTTGGCCCAACAGCTGCACACCATATTAGAAAATGGGGGCCACATATGTTTAATTATTTTGAAATAACAAAATGTATTTTGTAATCCAGTTCAAACTATTTTGTCTACTATGATTTTTTTTCACGTACGTTGAAAAGAAGTCCATGTAAATTCCGAAATTTGTTTGGACAAAGAAACATGGTTGTGAAATAACTTTTTAAAATGATGTTTATAAATGGTCATGTGTGCTGAATAAATTATATAAATCATGCAAGCAAATGTTAAACAGAATGTTCACACAAGCCTTAAACTTGTTAGATTAAAACAAATTGTGAAATATGTTTCACCATCCATAGAATATGTTCTTTTAAATCAAATAAGTGATCATGTATCATGTTAGAAATGTTTATGAGACAAAGATGACAAATTATTTTTTTTGTTTAAGTTTGCTATGATAAAAGGTAACTAAAAAAATATTACACATCCATTTTTGTAAAATTACATCACTTAGGTTATATCTCTATCTCTATATAAATATGTATATACTACTTAAAAAGAATGTAAGGTTTCATGTTTCAGCTTTCTTCCCACTACCCCTTTGTCCAACCTTCCCCGAATGATAATCAATAACCTTAATTTACTGACCTTCTGAAAAAAAATCCACTTTAATTTACTTATCAAACTTCTCATCAAAATATAAGATAAATCAAGGGTAGGATTTGATGAACATTTATTTACACAATCAAATTAATATGGCCGGATAAATCACAAGATAATGTACTGGAATATTTATATCCTGTTGCTATGCACGAGCATTGTCCTAGTACCAATAAAACACTTTTAAAACTACATAAAAAAGGTTAAACTACATATAACAAAAATATAAATTTTGAAAAGAGTAGACATCCATTCTTAATAACTAATAAACAAAGTACATAACAAATGCAACCACTATTGAACCATTGCAAGATAAGAAATAAATACCTATGAGTAAATCTACTTCTTCCGCAGCAATGCTTTCAGGAAGGGGTGAACGTCCGTGCACCATTGTCACCAAGTCTAGCCGGAGAGGGACTAGAGAAGGATTTTCATCCTGGTTTTTGAGACTAGCCTATGTTCTAAATAGCGGGCTATGCCATTTAGCGTCAGCTCTCTCACAAGCTATGAAAAGCTATAGCGGAGCTAAGTCCCATTTAGTGTTTCCTTAAATCATGAAAAATTGAAAAGATAAGTATATAATCAAGCATCATATATGATATATCACATATATTTGAAATACACACATGTTCGAACATCAGAACCCGGCACCAATCAGGTGCCCCAATTCAATAACCAAGATGGGTATCAATGCATCATATATATCAGAGACAAGAACATATAACAAAGCAGGAGGATGGTTTTGTATAGCGGCTAAGTGGGCTAAATGAATCCAAATCTAACGCTATGGTGGGAAATAATGAGCTATTAGTGAGTAGTTTATTTTGGAGACCGAGCGCCATGGAGGCTGAAATTTTCAAAATTCAAACTATTCAGTTTTAAAAAATTCTGAGAAAAATTATACATGGTCACAAGAATGTACTCCCTCCGTTCCTAAATATAAGTCTTTATAGAGATTTTAATATGAATTACAAACAGATGTATATAGACTTAGTTTAGAGTGTAGATTCACTTATTTTGCTCCACATGTAGTCCATATTAGAATCTGTAGAAAAGACTTATATTTAGGAACTGAAGGAGTAATGTGTTTGTTTATAAAATTTCAGGATGAAACACCTTGAATTACAAGCTACAAAAAGTAAACAAAAACACGTAAGTTGACGAGAACAGTATATATGCTAAAAAGGTCCAGATTTGTCTTTTTGGTGTAGCTCTCATTTTGACATATTTTGACCTAAAAATTTAGAAAGATGTATGTGATGTCCCTAGATATATGTCTATTTTTCAGAATTTTTTTAAATTGGAAAGTTTGAATTTTGAAGTTTTCAAACTGGCACCATGGAGCTCAGTCTCCATTTGACATTTAGTGCTATTAGCGTCATTTTTTTATAAAAAACAGTAGGGTAAAAATCCTACTGTAACTTTGTTTTTCATTAATAGAATTGTGAATTATTTACAATGAATTGTACATCATTCTGAGGACATAACTTAAAATGTTAAAAATGTATCTAACCAGTCATGCATTCCCTCCTTGAGGCTTGTCCTACTCTTGTGAATGATCATACCAAAATGCTCTTTGAAGCATGTGATATAATAAACAATGTCCTTTTGTTTATGATCAAAGGTGATGCCTTTACTATACTTCCAGAGGCTCCAACACCCCGCCATCAAGATTTCCTTGTAGAATGATATTCCGTATCTTTCTCTACCATCCAGTAGCATATCACTGATATTCAGATCAGTATTCCATTCCATTCCAAGTGTCATTCAGAAATTTTTACTGAAAACACATGAGAAAAATAGGTGAATGTATTCCTACATTGGTTCTTCATCACACAGGACACAACAAGTATTTTCAATATAGAAAATTTTCCTGTCCAGAATATTCCTTGTGTTTAGTATGTCTTGCAGTAATAACCAGAAGAAAATTTTATGTTTTGGTAGATAGGAAGATTTCCAAATCCATTGGAAAGGTTTTGCAGCATCTGGTGGGTTCCCAATTAGCTCCGGGTAAATTCTTCTGTTGGATTATTCCCAAGTGCTATTAGCGTCATTATTAATTTAGTGCTAAAAGTGCATACCCTTAGCGAGAGAGTTCTCCAAAAGCTACGACAGGTCCATAGCCAGTTATTTAAAACTCTAAGACTAGCCAATAAAGACAAGCATAATAGCAAGTAGGCATCGTCTTCAATAAGATAATGTCGAGCCCGACTAACAAGTCAGGACAAAAACTCCATGCCGCCACTAGCAGATTGGTGGTTTCCCATCTTTTTTTGTGATGGTGGCTTCCCATCTTGTGATGTGCATAAAACTCTCTTTTTCTTAATTAGCGAAATACATAACAAATGCAACCACTATTGAACCATTGCAAGATACAAAATAAATACCTATGAGTAAATCTACTTCTTCCACAGCAGCGCTTTCAGGAAGGGGTGAATGTCCTTGCACCATCGTGGCCACGTCTAGCCGGAGACGGACTGGAGAAGGATTTCATCCTAGTTTTTGAGACTAGCCAATGTTAAATAGCGGGCTATGCCATTTAGTGGCAGCTCTCTACAAGCTATGAAAAGGTATAGCGGAGCTAAGTCCCATTTCGTGTTTTCCTTAAATCATGATAATTTGAAAAGACAAGTATATAATCAAGCATCATATATGATATATCACATATATTTGAAATACACACATGTTCGAACATCAGAACCCGAGCACCAATCAGGTGTCCTAATTCAATAACCAAGATGGCTATCAATGCATCATATATATCAGAAACAAGAACAAAGAACGATGCAGAAGGATGGTTTTGTATAGCGGTTAAGTGGGCTAAATGTATCCAAATTTAACGCTATGGCGGGAAATAGTGAGCTATTAGTGAGTAGTGCATTTTGGAGACCGAGCTCCATGGAGGCCTTAATTTTGAAATTTTCAAAATTCAAACTATTCAGTTTTAAAAAACTCTCAGAAAAATTATACATGTACACAAGAATGTAATGTGTATGTGTGTAAAATTTCAGATGAAACACCTTGAATTGCAAGCTGCAAAAGTAAACAAAATCACGTAATTTGAGGATGAACAGTACATATGCTAAAAAGGTCCAAATTTGTCTTTTTGGTGTAGCTCTCATTTTGACATATTTTGACCTACAATTTTAGAAAGATGTACATGATGTCTCTTGGTATATGTCTATTTTTCAAAAAAAACTGAAAAGTTTGAATTTTGAAGTTTTCAAACTAAAACCACCATGGAGCTCGGTCTCCACTTGACATTTACGGCTATTAGCGTCATTTTTTAGCAAACATAGTAGGGCAAAAACCCTACTCTGGTTTTCATTAATAGAATGGTGAAGTATTTACAATGAATTGTACAACATGTTGAGGACAGAACTTTAAATGTTTACATTGTGTCTAACCAGTCCTACATTCCTTCTTTGAGGCTTGGCTTGCTCTTGTAAATGATCATACCAAAATGCTCTTTGAAGCGGGTGATACAGTAAACAATGTCATTTAGTTTATGATCAAAGGTGATGCCATTCCTATGCTTCCAGAGGCTCCAACACCCTGCCATCAAGGTTTCGTTGTAGAATAATATTTCATATCTTTCTCTACCATCCAGTAGCTTATCACTGATATTCAGATCAGTATTCCATTCGATTCCTAATTTTGACTGAAATCACATGAGAAAAATAGGTGAATGTATTCCTCCATTGCTTCTTCATCACACATGACACAACTAGTATTCTCAATATAGAAAATTTCCTGGTCTTAAGATTCATTGTGTTTAGTTTGTCTTGCAGTAATAACTAGAAGAAAAATTTATGTTTTGTTAGACAGGAAGATTTCCAAATCCATTGGAAAGGTTTTGCAGTATCTGGTGGGTTCCTAATTAGCTCCAGGTAAATTCTTCTGTTGGAGTATTCCCAAGTGCTATTAGCGTCATTATTAATTTAGTTTTAAAAGTGCATAGCCTTAGGGAGAGAGTTCTCCAAAAGCTGATGTAGCCAGCTATTTAAAGCTTTAAGACTAGTCAATAAAGACAAGCATAATAGCAAGTAGGCAACGTCTTTAATAAGATAATGTCGAGCCCGACTGACAAAAGTCAGGACAAGAAATCCATGCCGGCACTAGCAGATTGGTGGATTCCCATCTTTTTTTTCTGACAGTGGCTTCCCATCTTGTGATGTGCATAAAACTCTCTCTTGCTTAATTAACGAAGTACGGCAAAGATTAATTAATGATTTTTGTACGATGGCTTAAGATGGATGGATACATAAAGAACCTTGCTACACTTCACCCGCAAAAAAAAAAGAACCTTGCTACATGTACGATACTATTCTTACGATTTTCGTACTGTTGACGCTCAAAAATGGCATGATCGGAAAGAGTGACTTGAGTCTATAATGGAATGAGGTTAAAATTATGAGTTTATGTCACCATTTGATGGCCTTCGTCAAGATGATCGAAATAAATATGAAGATGGACCAAAAAGGAGCTCAAGTGCAAAAGATATGACAATTTCGGAGATACCCGTGTTGACACCTGATTAAAGAATGGCATGGAACCTAATTAAGATGACCTCTGATGGAAAATGTTACAACTGCAAAGTTCTTCGTCTCATTGAAACGGACGATTTTGATATAAAGATCGTCTCCATCCGAAGTCGTATGCAAAAGTTCTAGGCAAAACCGTGCGCTGCACCAATGTTGGCCGGATCATCCGGGCCGGGGTCCGGATCATCCGGGTAATTGAAGCACTAAGATTCCAGAAGGTTGGCGCTGAAGCCGGATGATCTGGGTCAACTCCCGGATGATCCGGATAAAGGCCGGACAGTCCGGGCAATCGTCCGGACGTCCGGACAAGTTTTTCTGCTTCAGACGTTAGAAAACAGCCCGAAACTCCCTCGAGATGACCTCAGATCAAAAAGTGTTCAACAGAAAAGTTGTGCGTCTCGTCGAGGCGGTTGATTTTCATATAACAATCGTCTTAATCCGAGTTCGTATGCAAAAGTTACAGCCCAATTAGTGGACTGCTATCAGAAATCTGGGCTTGGCCGGATCATCCGGGCCTAGAGCCGGACATCCGGGCCGGAGGTCGTAAGAAGTCCGAATTTGGTTAGATTTTGATGATTTGGACGGCAAGGCAAGTCATTTTCTTGTATGGGAAGTCCATCCGCCTCTTATATAGACAAGAGGTGACGGCCGATTGAACAACACACAATCGAACAAATCAATCTATTATCTTTTACCTTTATCTTTATCTCTCTCCCTTGTTCTTCTTCTTCCTCGTTCTTCGTTCGTTCTTCTTGTTGCAGGGCGGCGATCCACGAGGCCCTAGGGGCGGTCAGGCCGACCTAGGGCAGCCCATAGCCGCCGCGCGCCCTGACGGGGTCCCTCCCGGGAGTGTGGGGTTTTGGGTCTACAAAAGCGCCCGCCGGATTGCCTGCGTACCGTGCTTCCGGACGGGTCTCCTTCGACGTGAGCTGCGGTGCATCACCCCCGGCGTCGAGGGTACACGGTGACGTGTTCATGTGCGAACACACTTTTTGGCGACTCCACTGGGGAAGAAGCTTTGAACGGTCTCCAGCCCGTTCTTGCTACGAAGAGATCGTCATCAAGTTGCTGCAATCTAGAAAGGTAATATGAATACCCAATTCCCCTTTGTAGATGCAAATAATCCATATGTTGTTGCTGGATCACCTATTGAGCATAATGTATCGGCTAGCCCTAATTTTATCAATCATGCATCTAATTATGTGCAAGAGCCGATGCAAAACAATCTTCATGTTTCAAATTCTTATAAATTTAGCAACATGCAACATATGTATCCCAACTCCCATGCATCGGCAACCCCACAAATTCATATGCCGATGAGCAACATGATGAGTTTGATTAATCAATTTGAAACACCCCAAGTTAGAATTTCCAATGCCATACAAGAAAGTGTTTCACCCTTTTATTCATCGGCAACTAATTTGCAATATGTGAATCCAACCATGCCGATGAATGAGAGAATTGGCCATGCTACTACTAGCTATTCGGCCAGTTACTCTCAACCGTCATATGCAACACCTCATGTTAGTAATTCTTCGGCACCATACACAACTGTAGATGCTCATAATTCGGCTTCACACCTTCCTGGTTATAGCCGAATGAATATAAATTTTACAGGAGCGGTTGTGCCCAACATTGTAGAAGATGAGGTAGTGGTGGCTGCATTGAAGAGTTTAGCCCAAAATAAGAGAATTAGTGCTCTTTGCCTTGAACAACATGAAAAGGGGCTATTTCCTGATTATGCCGCAATAAAAGCTAGAGTTTTGCAAGAAGATGAATCTTTGCCAATTGATAAAATTGGCGAGCAAAAGTATGGTCTTACAACAATGCATATGCCTTCACCTAGTACTACATCATATTATACACCCCCTACACAATTGCAAAATTTCGGCAACACCCGTGTGTCATTGCCGAAAGAATCTAAAAGCATTGGGGGGCAATCATATCCGGAGTGGGCTGAAATTGAGAAAAAGCTTAAAGCTAATTTTGCCGCTCGCCGTCAGAAACAAATAGAAAAAGAATTGGCTCAGATAAAAGAAGCATTGCCAATTGGTAGTATCAATGAAAAGAAGGATGATTCGGAACATGAAAGTGCTTCGGTTGAAAAAGCCGAATCAAGTAGTATATATTCTGAATCCATCAAATCCAACGAGGCAAGCATTATTGAGAAAGGGCATGGCAAGCATAGGAAAACAACGGTGCTTGATTTTTCTGAAGTTAATGGAACCTACTTCCTGCCCTATGAGTTCCGTGCCGTAGAAATTGACAAGCTTCAAGGACAAGAACAAGTAGCCGAACAAAGTTCGGCCGACAAAAATCTTCAAAGCAATGATGCACGGATTCAAGAAAAAGATGATGACAAGGTGTTGGGGAGCCATCCAAAGACGGAGCAAGATGTTCTTCAAATGGCACCACTATCATGCTCTCCCAACATATTTGAAGAGGTATGCATAGCGAGTAATTTACCTATTTTCAGATTTGGTCGCAACTTCATTATTGATGCATCTATAAGAAATATTCTCATAAGTAATTTTGAAAGACCAATGAAGAAGGGTAATTTACTTGTTAGCAGTAAAATTGTTATGGAACATATCGGTCAACCCATTGCGCCATTTATAAAGACCGATAATGACTTATTGTTACAAGCCAAAGCTTTTCCCGTTGCTTTCTCTAAAGTTCATATCTAGTTGGGTAGCTTTGCTTATTTCTTACTTGGCTTACACTTGGTCTCAACTGAGACATGTATGTTCTAAATATCTTCGTTTTAGAAATTTAAAGCCAAGGTTAAATTCTATTGAGAAAACCGATGCTAATATAATATCTTATCCAAAGACATCGGAGATAGAGTGAAAAACACAATGCATAGCCGAATGGGGAGATTCCAAATCTGAACCATTCGTTTGCTTAACTCCAAAGCCGTTCTCACAACAAGATCGGCTAGAAAACAAAAGGTATACCTTTGATTCAAACATGTGTGATCAAATCTTTGATTTGTTGTTGAAAAATAATTACATTAGAATTCTTGATCACCATGTTAAGCCATCAATTCAAGGACGAATGTATTGTAGGTTGCATCATTCGTTCAAACATAATTTTGAGGATTGCAATATGTTTCGTCAAATAGTTAAATCGGCCATTGATAAAGGACGATTGAAATTTGTTGAGACACCAAGAGATGACCAGTCTATTCCGATTGGTCCCGATGGCAGAAAGTTTTTGCATCGGCTGCTTCAAGCCGATCCATTTAAAGAGAAGGTAAAAACTGCATGTGATGGGATCGAGCTTTCAAGTAAAGAATTTGTTGAAGAGCATAATGAACATAACCTTGAGGGCAAAATTCCATCGAAGCTACAATGGAGACGCCAAGGACTGGGGGGCAGCAAGCAAATCCAATGATCGATGGAAGCAAACCAAAAGAAAACAAAGGCCGAAATAAGCGCAAGTGTAAGAGATCAAAAATCACCTTTGCTGAACTATTGGATAAATATCAAAAGAAGAGTGAAGAGAAGAATGCTTATCGGCCAAATCATGCAAAGAAACCAAGATCACCCCCAAGGCGCAAATATGAGGATTGGTATTGGCAAAGTGATAATTTTAATGCAACATATTCATATCCTTATTTTGGGCCGCCAATGCCAATGCCGTGGATGCCTCCCTATGCTCATATAGATACATATTCATCATGGGACATGTATGATACAAGGGCACATTCTCCATCTTATTCTAGACCATCTCACCAATACTATGCAGCTCCAAGGAGATCAACATTTGAACAATCACGCGTCAAAGACCGTTTCAATCATAAGGAATCGGTCCAGAGCTCAAGGAAGAAGAAAGAGGTGGTAAAGCAAGTTTACCGCGTGAAAAGAGATGGTCGTAAAGTGCTACTTCAGATTTGATCTCAAATGAAAAAGAGCCAATGAAAGTGTTGACATTGGCTACTAAAGCAATGAGATGAAGCAACCAATTATTGAGAGTCAAAGTGCCAAATCTGAAGAAAAGAAGTTGAGAGTGCACAAGGCCAAGAAAGAATTGCCATTGGTCAAAACAGAATCACAGCCGAGATGCCCACTCGGCTTATCATATTGGCAAAAGAAGAAATTACAAAATCTTAGTGCACAAGAGCTGAGAAAGAAGAACATGGCATGGGTTCCCAAGAAGATCAATCAAGACAAAAATGATGTGCATGCTTCTGTTGCAACAAGTACAATAAAAGTGAAGAAGGAAAATAATGAAAGCCACAAACAATTAAGCCGAAGGTGCGCATCACAACATCAAAATCTTCGGTTAGCGCATCATCCATTTTCTTCAACAATTCCATTGATGCCTTTGTCATGGAATTCATCCACAGGTATGATCAGTTACCCTCCATGGACTTATTTTGATCCATGGATGCAACATAATTTTCCATATCATGACAGAGTATTACCAAATCACTATACATTTGGTTAGTTACATTTTTGTTGCTAAGACAAAGGGGCCGAAATATTTTATTGCTATTTTATTTGTTTATTTCGGCTATACATGCTTTAATGGATGAATTCTACATGGACCTCATGATAATGGCCGATAATTAACTATCGTCCTAAGAAACTATCCGATCATGGCCGGTGTGAAATTCTAACATCGTCCTTAGTTCAATTGGAACCGAGACAATGTACATGTTAAGTAATATTAACCTTGTCTCTCTAGTGCTATGGAGATTATGTTTCGACTGGTTGAATTCATAACAATGGCCATGGTGTTGGTTTGTTTATATATCTCCATATGGTGCTGTTATGTGAAGCCTCATGTCTCTTAAAATATTTATTGCACAATAATCAAAGCTGAATATGCAATGTTATTCGGTTTGGAACTTTCGCCATATGTGCTAAACATATTAAGGCTTTTGGTGATTCGTTATGAGTAGTGCAACAAATATCCAAGGGTTATGAATGTTTTGACGAATCACTTGTAGTTTATCTTGAGGTATGCCTAGATGCAAAATTTACCTTGGTTGCTTTAAAATTGTTCATATTTCTAGGCATGACAATTCAAAAGAGTTGGCACAGCAAGCATCCGGCTACTATGTTAATCATGGTGTATTGTATTTCATTCAATAGCCGATGCTTAGTCTCGTCAACATAGCTAAGGATGAATCGAAGTCCATCGCTTCGGCCACTAATGATTTTTTATGCAGGCAAAAAGTAAGGATTGAAGAAAGTTTATTGTTGACTATTTGCAAAATCCTAGCAAAAGGGTGAGCAATATGGTTTGGAGGATGACCTTGAGATACATATCTATGGGATTGTTAATGAAGTTGAGAAGGTTTCACCCAAGTTTGCATCAAGAATCCGCCTCAAATAAATGGCCGGTATATATTTATCGCTCTAAGCACATGCGACGTGGCCGATGGAGTGTTGACATCTTCCTTAGAACCAACACGGTACAAGTTATTTTTCGGCATACTACTTTTGCCGAAAAACAGGGGGGCATGTGTTGACGCTCAAAAATGGCATGATCGGAAAGAGTGACTTGAGTCTATAATGAAATGAGGTTAAAATTATGAGTTTATGTCACCATTTGATGGCCTTCGTCAAGATGATCGAAATAAATATGAAAATGGACCAAAAAGGAGCTCAAGTGCAAAAGATATGACAATTTCGGAGATACCCGTGTTGACACCTGATTAAAGAATGGCACGGAACCTAATTAAGATGACCTCTGATGGAAAAAGTTACAACTGCAAAGTTCTTCGTCTCGTCGAAACGGACGATTTTGAAATAAAGATCGTCCCCATCCGAGGTCGTATGCAAAAGTTATAGGCAAAACCGTGCGCTGCACCAATGTTGGCCGGATCATCCGGGCCGGGGTCCGGATCATCCGGGTAATTGAAGCACTAAGATTCCAGAAGGTTGACGCTGAAACCGGATGATCTGGGTCAACTCCCGGATGATCCGGGTAAAGGCCGGACAGTCCGGGCAATCGTCCGGACGTCCGAACAAGTTTTTCTGCTGCAGATGTTAGAAAACAGCCCGAAACTCCCTCGAGATGACCTCGGATCAAAAAGTGTTCAACAGCAAAGTTGTGCGTCTCATCGAGGCGGTTGATTTTCATATAACAATTATCTTAATCCGAGTTCGTATGCAAAAGTTACAGCCCGATTAGTGGATTGCTGTCAAAAATCTGGGGTTGGCCGGATCATCCGGGCCTAGAGCCGGACATCCGGGCCGGAGGTCGTAAGAAGTCCTAATTTGGTTAGATTTTGATGATTTGGACGGCAAGGCAAGTCCTTTTCTTGTACGGGAAGTCCATCTGCCTTTTATATAGACAAGAGGTGACGGCCGATTGAACAACACACAATCGAACAAATCAATCTATCATCTTTTATCTTTATCTTTATCTCTCTCCCTTGTTCTTCTTCTTCCTCGTTCTTCGTTCGTTCTTCTTGTTGCAGGGCGGCGATCCACGAGGCCCTAGGGGCGGTCAGGCCGACCTAGGGCAGCCCATAGCCGCCGCGCGTCCTGACGGGTCCCTCCCGGGAGTGTGGGGTTTCGGGTCTACAAAAGCGTCTGCCGGATTGCCTGCGTACCGCGCTTCCGGACGGGTCTCCTTCGACGTGAGCTGCGGTGCATCACCCCCGGCGTCGAGGGTACACGGTGACGTGTTCGTGTGTGAACACGTACGACAAATGAAGAGGGCCTTCCATCACGTCCGCTGAGTAAAGCATCATCGTTGGATTACCAGTAGTATGGAAATCGGATCCTAGTCTGTCGTGGGTAAATGGCTGGTATTGTTCGTCGTACAAAAAATCGTAATCGTATCTGTAGCAGCGCTCTGAATATGTGATCTACCCGAGCTTAGATGCTGCGCTGATCCATAAACACGCGGCGACAAAGACTATGATTTGGAATTCCTGGTTAGATTTTTCCAAAGCACGCGAGGGGAACGCGACAGTTCCCAAAGACCCAAACGAAAAGACCAAGAACTCAAGGCTAGATCTGTTACCAGCCACTGCCTAGTTGTTCCGAAGCTCGATCGTCTTCGCCACTGCCTTACCCTGTTGGCGAAGAGAAAGATAGCGAGCAGAGGATGTTCAAAGCCGTGCAGCTCGTTCTCAGGGAGACGAGCAGAGTTCATGGGTTGACGGCGTCAGGTTTCGTCAATGGCTTCTCCACGGCTCCGAACTCTCAAAGGTTTGTCTACATCATCTTTCCAGTCTCTCAATGCTGCTGGTACTCTCCGTTGTTGCGCACCGGACAATTTTGTTCGAGTGTATTATCATCTTCTGCGTCATGATATGCTGCCGATATGGGTACAGGTTAGCTGGTAAGGTGGCGGTGATCACCGGCGCCGCGAGCGGCATTGGCAAGGTGACGGCCATGGAGTTCATCAGGAACGGCGCCAAGGTCATCATCGCCGACGTGCAGGACGACCTGGGCCGCTCGGTTGCCGCGGAGGTTGGCCCGGGCGTGGCCTACCTCCGTTGCGACGTCTCCGATGAGGCGCAGATCGCCGCGGCAGTGGACCATGCCGTGGAGCGGCATGGACACCTGGACATCCTCTACAGCAACGCTGGCATGTCCGGGTCCGTGACGCAGACCGCCGTGGGCGCCCTGGACCTCGCCGACTTCGACCGCGTGATGGCGGTGAACGCGCGTTCGGCGGTCGCGTGCATCAAGCACGGCGTGCGCGTCATGGCACCGCGCCGCCGCGGCAGCATCCTCTGCACGGCCAGCGTCATGGGCGTGCTCACCTTCGGCGCCCCGGCCCTCGCGTACGCCATCTCTAAGGCCACCGTCATTGCCGCGGTGCGCGCGGCCGCGGGACCTCTGGCGCGGGATGGCGTGCGGGTGAACGCCATCTCGCCGCACGCCCTCGTGACGCCGCTGACGTTGCGGTCGATGGCAGAGATGTGCCCCGGCATGGACGAGGCGGCGCTGAGGCGGGTGGTGGAGACGGACTGGAGCGAGCTGGACGGGGCCGTGCTGGAAGCGGAGGACGTGGCGAGGGCGGCGCTGTACCTGGCGTCGGACGAGGCCAAGTTCGTCACCGGGCACAACCTGCTCGTCGACGGCGGGTTCACCGCGCACAAGGCTGTCGGCATGCCGTCCGTGGCGCGTTGATCGTGGAGGGATCAGCGAGTGCCTAACGTGCCATGATCGGGCTAGCTCGCGCCGTCGCTAATGACGCTGTAGTGTTCCACACCTCGATTCAGTCTACCAAAGAGAGCACCACCCTAATTTCATTTCATCATTTTTTTATGAGAAAAATATCATTTCATCAACTTTTTTTTGAGGGGTGAAAAAATCCACATGAAGTGGGATACAAGAAGGGTCATGGGGATTCCCAAACCACACATGGCGTCCCGGACCCTGAGAAAGAGCAAATTTAGCTAGTCTATGGGCCTCATAGTTTGCGGCACAACCCTCGAAACCAAACTTACAATTAAACATAGTAGCATTGAGATTTATTTCGCTAATGATAGCACCATACCGGCCTCTCGCCCCCTTAGAAATGTCTGAGACAACTTGTTTGCCATACGAGGCAATGATGAACTGTTGCAAGTTGAGGTCCTCTGCCAATGCTAAGGCCTCCCGACATGTAATCGCCTCCAAAACAGTAGGATCGCGGACACCAAAGATGACAAGTGCAGAGCTTCCAAGATAGAACCCTTGGTCATCCCTACAAATAGCAGCTGCGGAGCCTCCACGCTTAAATCTGACCCCTGCGTCAACATGAATTTTTGCATAGCCCATTGGAGGAGCCTTGGGTCTAGCATTAGGCGCCACATGTGATAACAGTCCCTAGACAGCACGCGTATTGCTACTGTCAATGATTTCCAAATCTGATATGTACATGTTTATAAACGCATGTGTGGAATGTGGGCTCTGGAATATGCCTTCATATATTGCCTTCCGTCGTGCCGACCAAATAGCCCACAAAGTTACCACGAGCAATGTGAATTTCTGCTGCGACAGGGATTCTATTAGAGTAAACAGCCATTGTTTGGCTAAGGGTTCAGTAACTTCCATCATTTGCTGCACCATTTCACTGTCACTGAGAGCCCGGGTGCATCTTGAAGCGGCACATTCGATGAGAGAATGCCGCCATGAGTCAGGCGCGCCACAAAGCCCGCAGCTGGCTGAATCTATCATGTGGCGGTGCATGCGTACGTCATTAGTTGGTAACGAGTGTTTGGAAAGGCGCCACAGGAACATCCTCACCTTGGCCGGAACACTCGTATTCCACAGCCTTTTCCAAACTTTCTCCTCTGCATTGGAACTGGAAGAGCCCGAGGTTCCCTCCAACCATGCTTATCTCCGTTGTTTCGTCGCTACTAGCATTTTATAAGCTGATTTCACAGTGAACGAGCCATGCTTCTCAAAATGCCAGCACCAAAAGTCGGGAATATTGCGGGTGCAGAGAGGAATCCCCAAAATAACTCGAGCGTCCATTGGCATGAAAGTCGCCTCCACCGTCCCTCTGTTCCACGTTGCGAATGTGTGGTCAATTAGTTCCGAGACCAAAGATGGCGGGTTCTGTACTCCACTGCCGTACGGACGAAGCATATCATCCCTGGGAAGCCAATTATCACTCTAGATGTGTGTCGTGTTACCATTACCCACCCGCCTTATCAAGCCCTGCTTTAAGATATCTCTTCCTTCAATGATAGCCCTCCATATCTAGCTAGGGTGGCTCCCGAGGCTAGCCTGAAAAATATCAGAATTTGGGAAGTATATGCTTTTTAATAGCCTTGCACTCAAAGCCTCTGGGTTCTATAGCAACCTCCAAGCCTGCCTCGCAAGCATAGCAAGATTGAACAACTCAAAATCTTTAAAACCTAAGCCCCCCATTCCTTTCGGTTGGTTCAAAGTTTGCCAAGAGACCCAATGAGGTTTGCATTTGCCCTCTTTGCTCCCCCACCAGAATTTCCTTATCAACATGTTGAGGTGTTCACACAATCCTCTTGGGAGCTTGAAGCAAGACATGGAAAAAACTGGCACTGCCTGAGCTACAGCTTTAACAAGGACTTCTTTGCCCGCTATTGACATTGTGTTTGCAATCCACCCCTGTACCTTACTCCATAGCCGGTCCTTTAACTATTGAAGGCCCCATTCTTTGAGTTACCAATGTCAGCTGGCATTCCCAAATATTTATCATTTAGTGTCTCGTTTGGGACGTTAAGTAGCTCTTTAATTTGTACTCTCACATTCTCAGGCACTCCTTTGCTGAAGAAGATTGATGATTTTGAAAAATTTATGCGCTGACCAGTAGCCTGACGGTAAATATTCAGAACCTGGTTTACCTCATTAGCACCCACACCATTAGCCTTGAAGAACAGCAAGCTGTCAGCAGCAAATAAAAGGTGATTCACTGGTGGAGCCAAGGAAGCTACCTGCAAACCACTTAGATTGGATGACTCACTTCTGGATTTAAGGAGGCACGAAAGGCCCTCTGCTGCTAACAAGAACAAGTATAGGGAAATTGGGTCCCCTTGTCTGATTCCACGAGCTGGCGCAAACTCCTGCAATTTCTTACCATTAAACATGACGGAGAACTTCACTATGCTCACAAGATTCATCACTATATCGACCCACCTCTCTGTGAAGCCCAACTTAAGCATTATAGCTCTCAAATATTCCCACTCGGCCCTGTCATATGCCTTCATCATATCAAGTTTCAGTGCACACGATTGATGCTTCTTCGCCTTGTTTCGCTTCATAAAATGAAGGCTTTCATAAGCAGTTATGATGTTGTCGGTGATCAGTCTGCTTGGGACAAATGCTGCCTGCTCCTCGGAAATAATGTCGGGTAACACTAACTTGAGGCGGTTGGATATTACCTTTGAAGCTATCTTGTATAATACATTGCACAAACTGATAGGTCAAAACTGGGATAAGAGGGTGGAATTTTTTACCTTGGGGATTAGAACTAGCATAGTCTCATTGATACTCGCAGCCATCTCCATACCCTCAACGATTTTCAGAACCACATTGGTGACTTCATCCCCACAGATCTGGGCCAGGTGCTTTAAGTGGGAACATTTGGAATAGAGCATTTTTTTACCTCCATTTGAGTATATGGCGCGTTAAGAGATTCATTCGTCGATGGGGTAACCTTACGTGGGACTGTGTCCAAGACTTGATTCATATTTTGAACCCCCTCCAATGTGTACAGCTCCTCATAGAAGGCTGTAGTCACAGACTCCATCTCACTTCTATCATCAGTTATTTGCCCGTCCGGTTGCTGCAATGATTTGATCTGATTTTTCCTTCTCCTTCTGCTATCTCTAAGGTGGAAAAAATATGTATTTTTGTCCCCATGTGTGAGCCACTCCAATGTTGCCCTTTGTCTCCACAGCATTTCTTCTCTGTGGTACAATTCAGTTAGGCGATCAACAATTTTAATCTCCAAATCATTGGGATTTGATCTGCCTAGGGAATCACGTAACTCCTGTAGCTGTCTCCTTAGCCGCGCTATCTACCGGCAAACATTGCCGAAGTGTGTGCGGTCCCATCTTGATAGATCCCCTGCCAGCGCCTGCATTTTGTCCTTTAGCTCTTGGACCGATGATACCCCAGTGGATGTCCAGGCGGTCTCCACCACAGCCGGCAGCGCTGGGTCTCTCTCCCAGCATATTTCGTATTTAGATGATCTCAACCCACTGTTGCATGCATGCAAATCGCTGTAACGTACAAAGATAGGTGCGTGATCAGACGTAGCTCCTATTCTATGCTCCAACGTGGCTCCCGGGAAAGCAATAGACCAAGCCGGGTTTGCAACGCCCTTGTCTAATCTGACTCTAGTGAAAGTTCCTCTGGTAACCTTCTTCTCAAAAGTCCAGCTGTTCCCAGAGTATCCAATGTCTGAGAGACCGCATGTATCTAGAGCATCACGGAACAGATCCATCTGAGCTTGACTCCTATTGCCGATGTTGTCATGTTCATGCGCATGAAGGACCTCATTGAAATCCCCCACGACTAACCATGACAAGTCACTCGTTTCGACGATACCCCTCAGCATATCCCAAGTTTTGTTGGGGAAAGTAGTAGAAAATAAAAAATTTCCTACAGTTTCACCAAGATCAATTCATCTAGCAACTAGAGAGAGGAGTGCATCTACATACCCTTGTAGATCGAGCGGAAGCGTTCAAGAGAACGGGGTTGAGGGAGTCGTACTCGTCGTGATCCAAATCACCGATGATCCTAGTGCTGAACGGACAGCACCTTCGCGTTCAACACACGTACGGTTGGGGAAGACATCTCCTCCTTCTTGATCCAGCAAGGGGGAAGGAGAGGTTGATGGAGATCCAGCAGCACGACGGCGTGGTGGTGGATGCAGCATGGATCCCGGCAGGGCTTCACCAAGCGTCTGCGAGAGGGAGAGGTGTAGCAAGGGGAAAGGGAGGCACCAAGTGAATGGGCGCGGCTGCCCTCCCTCCCCTCCTCTTTATATAGGGCCCCTAGGGGGCACCGGCCCTAGGAGATTGAATCTCCAAGGGAGGCGGCGGCCAAAGGGGGTGCCTTGCCCCCCAAGGCAAGTGGAGGCGCCCCCCACCCCTAGGGTTTCCAACCCTAGGCGGAGGGGGGCCAAGGGGGGCGCACCAGCCCACCTGGGGCTGGTTCCCCTCCCACTTCAGCCCATGGGGCCCTTCGGGATAGGTGGCCCCACCCTGTGGACCCCCGGGACCCTTCCGGTGGTCCCGGTACAATACCGGTGACCCCCGAAACTTTCCTGATGGCCGAAACTCGACTTCCTATATATAATTCTTTACCTCCGGACCATTCCGGAACTCCTCGCGATGTCCCGGATCTCATCCGGGACTCCGAACAACTTTCGGTTTACTGCATACTCATATCTCTACAACCCTAGCGCCACCGAACCTTAAGTGTGTAGACCCTACGGGTTCGGGAGACATGCAGACATGACCGAGACGCCTCTCCGGTCAATAACCAACAGCGGGATCTGGATACCCATGTTGGCTCCCACATGCTCCTCGATGATCTCATCGGATGAACCACGATGTCGAGGATTTAAGCAACCCCGTATGCAATTCCCTTTGTCAATCGGTACGTTGCTTGCCCGAGACTCGATCATCGGTATCCCAATACCTCGTTTAATCTCATTACCGGCAAGTCACTTTAATCGTACCGTAATGCATGATCCCATGACCAGACACTTGGTCACATTGAGCTCATTATGATGATGCATTACCGAGTGGGCCCAGAGATACCTCTCCGTCATACGGAGTGACAAATCCCAGTCTCGATTCGTGCCAACCCAACAGACACTTTCGGAGATGACCGTAGTGTACCTTTATAGTCACCCAGTTATGTTGTGACGTTTGGCACACCCAAAGCACTCCTACGGTATCCGGGAGTTGCACAATCTCATGGTCTAAGGTAATGATACTTGACATTTGGAAAAGCTCTAGCTAAACGAACTACACAATCTTTGAGCTATGCTTAGGATTGGGTCTTGTCCATCACATCATTCTCCTAATGATGTGATCTCGTTATCAATGACATCCAATGTCCATAGTCAGGAAACCATGACTATCTGTTGATCAACGAGCTAGTCAACTAGAGGCTCACTTGGGACATGTTGTGGTCTATGTATTCACACGTGTATTACGATTTCCGGATAATACAATTATAGCATGAATAACAGACAATTATCATGAACAAAGAAATATAATAATAACCATTTTATTATTGCCTCTAGGGCATATTTCCAACAGTCTCCCACTTGCACTAGAGTTTAATAATCTAGTTACATTGTGATGAATCGAACACCCATGGAATTCTGGTGTTGATCATGTTTTGCCCTAGGGAGAGGTTTAGTCAACGGATCTGCCACATTCAGGTCCGTATGTACTTTACAAATATCTATGTCTCCATCTTGAACATTTTCATGAATGGAGTTGAAGCGACGCTTGATGTGCCTAGTCTTCTTGTGAAACCTGGGCTCCTTGGCAAGTGCAATAGCTCCAGTGTTGTCACAGAAGAGTTTGATCGGCCCCGACGCATTGGGTATGACTCCTAGGTCGGTGATGAACTCCTTCACCCAGATTGCTTCATGCGCTGCCTCCGAGGTTGCCATGTACTCCGCTTCACATGTAGATCCCGCCACGACGCTTTGCTTGCAACTGCACCAGCTTACTGCCCCACCATTTAAAATATACACGTATCCGGTTTGTGACTTAGAGTCATCTAGATCTGTGTCGAAGCTAGCATCGACGTAACCCTTTACGACGAGCTCTTCGTCACCTCCATAGACGAGAAACATGTCCTTTGTCCTTTTCGGGTACTTCAGGATATTCTTGACCGCTGTCCAGTGTTCCTTGCCGGGATTAATTTGGTACCTTCCTACCAAACTTACGGCAAGGTTTACATCAGGTCTGGTACACAGCATGGCATACATAATAGATCCTATGGCTGAGGCATAGGGGATGACACTCATCTCTTCTTTATCTTCTGCGGTGGTCGGGCATTGAGCCGAGCTCAATCTCACACCTTGCAATACAGGCAAGAACCCTTTCTTGGACTGATCCATATTGAACTTCTTCAATATCTTATCAAGGTATGTGCTTTGTGAAAGACCTATGAGGCGTCTCGATCTATCCCTATAGATCTTGATGCCTAATATGTAAGCAGCTTCTCCAAGGTACTTCATTGAAAAACACTTATTCAAGTAGGCCTTAATGCTGTCCAAAAGTTCTATATCATTTCCCATCAAAAGTATGTCATCCACATATAATATGAGAAATGCTACAGAGCTCCCACTCACTTTCTTGTAAACGCGGGCTTCTCCATAAGTCTGCATAAACCCAAACGCTTTGATCATCTCATCAAAGCGAATGTTCCAACTCCGAGATGCTTGTACCAGCCCATAAATGGATCGCTGGAGCTTGCATACCTTGTTAGCATTCTTAGGATCGACAAAACCTTCCGGCTGCATCATATATAGTTCTTCCTTAAGATAACCGTTAAGGAATGCCGTTTTGATGTCCATCTGCCATATCTCATAATCATAGTATGCGGCAATTGCTAACATGATTCGGACGGACTTCAGCTTCGCTACGGGAGAGAAAGTCTCATCATAGTCAACCCCTTGAACTTGCCGATAACCCATAGCGACAAGTCGAGCTTTATAGATGGTAACATTACCATCTGCGTCCGTCTTCTTCTTAAAGATCCATTTGTTTTCTATCGCTCGCTGATCATCGGGCAAGTCTGTCAAAGTCCATACTTTGTTTTCATACATGGATTCTATCTCGGATTGCATGGCTTCAAGCCATTTGTTGGAATCTGGGCCTGCCATCGCTTCTTCATAGTTCGAAGGTTCACCGTTGTCTAACAACATGATTTCCAGGACAGGGTTGCCATACCACTCTGGTGTGGAACGTGTCCTTGTGGACCTACGAAGTTCAGTAGTAACTTGATCCGAAGTACCTTGATCATCATCATTAACTTCCTCTTCAGTTGGTGCAGGCACCACAGGAACATCTTCCTGAGCTGCGCTACTCACTGGTTCAAGAGGTAGTACTTCATCAAGTTCCACTTTCCTCCCACTTACTTCTCTCGAGATAAACTCTTTCTCCAGAAAGGACCCATTCTTGGCAACAAAGATCTTGCCTTCGGATCTAAGGTAGAAGGTATACCCAATGGTTTCCTTAGGGTATCCTACGAAGACGCATTTTCCGACTTGGATTCAAGCTTTTTAGGTTGAAGTTTCTTGACATAAGCATCGCATCCCCAAATTTTTAGAAACGATAGCTTAGGTTTCTTCCCAAACCATAATTCATACGGTGTCGTCTCAATGGATTTAGACGGTGCCCTATTTAAAGTGAATGTAGATGTCTCTAGAGTGTATCCCTAAAATGATAGCGGTAAATCGGTAAGAGACATCATAGATCGCACCATATCCAATAGAGTGCGACTACGATGTTCGTACACACCGTTACGCCTAGGTGTTCCAGGCGGCGTGAGTTGTGAAACGATTCCACATTTCCTTAAGTGTGTACCAAATTCGTGACTTAAATATTCTCCTCCATGATCTGATCGCAAGAACTTTATTTTTTGGTCACGTTGATTCTCTACCTCATTCTGAAATTCCTTGAACTTTTCAAAGGTCTCAGACTTGTGTTTCATCAAGTAGACATACTCATATCTACTCAAGTCGTCAGTGAGAGTGAGAACATAACGATATCCTCCGCGAGCCTCAACGCTCATTGGACCGCACACATCAGTATGTATGATTTCCAATAAGTTGGTTGCTCGCTCCATTGTTCCGGAGAACGGAGTCTTGGTCATTTTGCCCATGAGGCATGGTTCGCATGTGTCAAATGATTCATAATCGAGAGACTCTAAAAGTCCATCAGCATGGAGCTTCTTCATGCGCTTGACACCAATGTGACCAAGGCGGCAGTGCCACAAGTATGTGGGACTATCATTATCAACTTTACATCTTTTGGTATTCACATTATGAATATGTGTAACATCACGTTCGAGATTCATTAAGAATAAACCATTGACCATCGGGGCATGACCATAAAACATATCTCTCATATAAATAGAACAACCATTATTCTCGGATTTAAATGAGTAGCCATCTCGCATTAAACGAGATCCAGATACAATGTTCATGCTCAAAGCTGGTACTAAATAACAATTATTGAGGTTTAAAACTAATCCCGTAGGTAAATGTAGAGGTAGCGTGCCGACGGCGATCACATCGACTCTGGAACCATTCCCGACACACATCGTCACCTCGTCCTTCGCCAGTCTCCGCTTATTCCGCAGCTCCTGCTTTGAGTTACAAATATGAGCAACGGCACCGGTATCAAATACACAGGAGCTACTACGAGCACTGGTAAGGTACAAATCAATTACATGTATATCACATATACCTTTAGTGTTGCCGGCCTTCTTGTCCGCTAAGTATTTGGGGCAGTTCCACTTCCAGTGACCCTTCCCTTTGCAATAAAAGCACTCAGTCTCAGGCTTGGGTCCATTCTTTGACTTCTTCCCAGCAGCTGGCTTACCGGACGCGGCAACTTCCTTGCCGTCCTTCTTGAAGTTCTTCTTACCCTTGCCTTTCTTGAACTTAGTGGTTTTATTCACCATCAACACTTGATGTTCCTTTTTGATCTCTACCTCTGCTGATTTCAGCATTGAATATACTTCAGGAATGGTCTTTTCAATCCCCTGCATATTGAAGTTCATCACAAAGCTCTTGTAGCTCGGTGTAAGCGACTGAAGGATTCTGCCAATAACCGCGTCATCCGGGAGATTAACTCCCAGCTGAGTCAAGCGGTTGTGCAACCCAGACATTTTGAGTATGTTCTCACTAACAGAACTATTTTCCTCCATCTTACAGCTAAAGAACTTGTCGGAGACTTCATATCTCTTGACCCGGGCATGAGCTTGGAAAACCATTTTCAGCTCTTCGAACATCTCATATGCTCCGTGTTGCTCAAAACACTTTTGGAGCCCCGGTTCTAAGTTGTAAAGCATGCCACACTGAACGAGGGAGTAATCATCAGCACGAGACTGCCAAGCATTCATGACATCTTGGTTCTCTGGGATGGGAGCTTCACCTAGTGGTGCTTCTAAGACATAATCTTTCTTTGCAGCTATGAGGATGATCCTCAGGTTCCGGACCCAGTCCATATAGTTGCTGCCATCATCTTTCAGCTTGGTTTTCTCTAGGAACGCGTTGAAGTTGAGGTGGACATGAGCGTTGGCCATTTGATCTACAAGACATATTTGCAAAGGTTTTTAGACTAAGTTCATGATAATTAAGTTCATCTAATCAACTTATTTAATGAACTCCCACTCAGATTAGACATCCCTCTAGTCATCTAAGTGATACATCATCCGAGTCGACTAGGCCGTGTCCGATCATCACGTGAGACGGACTAGTCATCATCGGTGAACATCTCCATGTTGATCGTATCTTCCATACGACTCATGTTCGACCTTTCAGTCTCTTGTGTTCCGAGGCCATGTCTGTACATGCTAGGCTCGTCAAGTTAACCTAAGTGTTTTGCATGTGTAAATCTGTCTTACACCTATTGTATGTGAACGTTAGAATCTATCACACCCGATCATCACGTGGTGCTTCGAAACGACAAACTTTCGCAACGGTGCACAGTTAGGGGGGACACCTTCTTGAAATTATTATGAGGGATCATCTTATTTACTACTGTCATTCTAAGTAAACAAGATGCACAAACATAATAAACATCTCATGCAATTAAACAGTGACATGATATGGCCAATATCATATAGCTCCTTTGATCTCCATCTTCGGGGTTCCATGATCATCTTCGTCACCGGCATAACACCATGATCTCCATCATCATGATCTCCATCATCGTGTCTCCATGAAGTTGCTCGCCAACTATTACTTCTACTACTATGGCTAACGGTTTAGCAATAAACTAAAGTAATTACATGGCGTTAAATCATTGACACGCAGGTCATACAATAATTAAGACAACTCCTATGGCTCCTGCCGGTTGTCATACTCATCGACATGCAAGTCGTGATTCCTATTACAAGAACATGATCTCATACATCACATATATCATTCATCACAACTTTTGGCCATATCACATCACAAGGCATATGCTGCAAAAACAAGTTAGACGTCCTCTAATTGTTGTTGCATGTTTTACGTGGCTGCAATAGGATTCTAGCAAGAACGTTTTCTTACCTACGTAAAAGCCACAACGTGATTTGTCAACTTCTATTTACCCTTCATAAGGACCCTTTTCATCGAATCCGCTCCAACTAAAGTGGGAGAGACAGACACCCGCTAGCCACCTTATGCAACTAGTGCATGTCAGTCGGTGGAACCTGTCTCACGTAAGCGTACGTGTAAGGTCAGTCCGGGCCGCTTCATCCCACAATACCGTTGTAGCAAAGTAAGGCTAGTAGTGGCAAGAAAGTTGACAACATCTACGCCCACAACAAAATTGTGTTCTACTCGTGCAAAGAGAACTACGCATAGACCTAGCTCTGATACCACTGTTGGGGAACGTAGCAGAAAATAAAAAATTTCCTACGGTTTCACCAAGATCAATCTATGAGTTCATCTAGCAACGAGAGAGAGGAGTGCATCTACATACCCTTGTAGATCGAGCGGAAGCGTTCAAGAGAACGGGGTTGAGGGAGTCGTACTCGTCGTGATCCAAATCACCGATGATCCTAGTGCTGAACGGACAGCACCTCCGCGTTCAACACACGTACCGTTGGGGAAGACGTCTCCTCCTTCTTGATCCAGCAAGGGGGGAGGAGAGGTTGATGGAGATCCAGCAGCACGACAGCGTGGTGGTGGATGCAGCAGGGATCACGGCAGGGCTTCGCCAAGCGTCTGCGAGAGGGAGAGGAGTAGCAAGGGGAAAGGGAGGCGCCAAGTGCATGGGTGCGGCTGCCCTCCCTCCCCCCTCTTTATATAGGGCCCCTAGGGGGGCGCCGGCCCTAGGAGATTGAATCTCCAAGGGGGGCAGCGGCCAAAGGGGGTGCCTTGCCCCCCAAGGCAAGTGGAGGCGCCCCCCACCCCTAGGGTTTCCAACCCTAGGCACAGGGGGGCCCAAGGGGGGGCGCACCAGCCCACCTGGGGCTGGTTCCCCTCCCACTTCAGCCCATGGGGCCCTCCGGGATAGGTGGCCCCACCCGGTGGGGACCCTTCCGGTGGTCCTGGTACAATACCGGTGACCCCCGAAACTTTCCCGATGGCCGAAACTCGACTTCCTATATATAATTCTTTACCTCTGGACCATTCCGGAACTCCTCGTGACGTACGGGATCTCATTGGGACTCCGAACAACTTTCGGTTTACTGCATACTCATATCTCTACAACCCTAGCGTCACCGAACCTTAAGTGTGTAGACCCTACGGGTTCGGGAGACATGCAGACATGACCGAGACGCCTCTCCGTCAATAACCAACAGTGGGATCTGGATACCCATGTTGGCTCCCACATGCTCCTCGATGATCTCATCGGATGAACCACGATGTCGAGGATTTAAGAAACCTCGTATACAATTCCCTTTGTCAATCGGTACGTTACTTGCCCGAGACTCGATCGTCGGTATCCCAATACCTCGTTTAATCTCGTTACCAGCAAGTCACTTTACTCGTACCGTAATGCATGATCCCATGACCAGACACTTGGTCACATTGAGCTCATTATGATGATGCATTACTGAGTGGGCCCAGAGATACCTCTCCGTCATACGGAGTGACAAGTCCCAGTCTCGATTCGTGCCAACCCAACAGACACTTTCGGAGATACCCGTAGTGTACCTTTATAGTCACCCAGTTACGTTGTGACGTTTGGCACACCCAAAGCACTCCTACGGTATCTGGGAGTTGCACAATCTCATGGTCTAATGAAATGATACTTGACATTTGGAAAAGCTCTAGCTAAACGAACTACACGATCTTTGAGCTATGCTTAGGATTGGGTCTTGTCCATCACATCATTCTCCTAATGATGTGATCCCGTTATCAATGACATCCAATGTCCATAGTCAGGAAACCATGACTATCTGTTGATCAACGAGCTAGTCAACTAGAGGCTCACTAGGGACATGTTGTGGTCTATGTATTCACACATGTATTACGATTTCCGGATAATACAATTATAGCATGAATAACAGACAATTATCATGAACAAAGAAATATAATAATAACCATTTTATTGTTGCCTCTAGGGCATATTTCCAACAAGTTTTGTATCGTTCATTTACTTGTGCCTCCCCGTACACAAAAGTAACTCTTGTCCTGAAATCAACCATTGCATCAACAATTGCATCAATGTGGTAATCAAAATAAACGACAACTTCAAGCTTTATTTCATCATTCCAAAAGATACCTAAACCTCCATTCCTTCCACGACTACTAACAGCAAAACTTTTATTGAAACCTAAAGTGCCTGCTAGATTCTCTACTCGAGAGCCCTCTATTAGAGTTTCAACAATACATGCGATAGAGGGGGCAAGTTGCCTCGTGAGATCACGAAGCTCATGGACTATCGCGGGTTTGCCAGCCCCGCGACAATTCCAGCATAGAAGACTCATTGCGCTCGGTGCGACTCCTCTAGGGAGCCCGCCAAACGCGCATCAGAAGGTTGTTGCTAGTTGTTGCCTTCAGGTTTCCTTGCTCAAACATCAACACTGTGGCTTTCATCCTCTTTGGTTCTTGCTTGGAGGTTGGACTCCGGGCTACTGCTGCGGGGGTAAGGCCAGAAGTGCTTGACCCGAGCTATTTTTTGTAGTATATTCTAGCACCACCGGCGCCCCCAAGTTGACTTGTGTTGCTCCACGCTTCCTGTTGCCTTATGCCCCTACCATATCTATGTCATCTTTAAGGCTGGGGTCCTCCGGTACCATCCACTCTATACTTTCATGCTGGCTTGCACCCCGCTGGTTAGCCCCACGACCTGCTCCACAGCTAGGTCTGCCTCTGCCTCTACCACCACCCGGCGCACTCTCGGCTCCAGGGCCATGGCCTGGACCCTTAAACCAATCAGCATGAAGATTTTTTTAAACTAGTGCCAATGGAGGATGAATTCCATTGCCACATTCTTTATATAGGTGACCTAACATGCCACACACAGCGCACCAGTCGGGCAGTCTCTCATACTTGACCCTGAAGATCTCCCTTTTCTTCTTTATCACCAACGAAACAGCATTCCTGAGAGGCTTTGTGACATCTACCTTGACACGCACCCTAAAAAAATTACCTTCAAAGTCCAGGGACTTGGGTTCAGCATAGATGAAGTCTCCGACGGTTGCGGCAAGGGATTTGATCAGGCCAAAAAACAGTTCCAGGAGGTCATGAATTTGAATCCACATCTCAATTTTGTTCAAACTAATCGATGACGGTCTGGTGATTCCGTCATATGGCTCAAAAACGACCGCCTTGCCCTTGAAGGTCCATGGCCCATCTTCCATTACTCGCTCCCAATCACTGAGGCAAGAGAATTGCAGGGTGTATAGGTTATCCTCCAGTGGACGGAATTTAACTTCCCGCGCTAGATCCCATGCGAACCCTCGTGTTGCGGAAGAACCAATACTGACTATATGGTCTGTCGATGTGCACACAAGCAATTGCCATCCAGCGAGCAGCTTCCTCCGGTATGTCACCGTCCTCCACGACTATGTCCACCAGATCATCCTCTTTCAACCCCAACTCTTTCATCATTGCTTCCATGTCTCTCATCGCCGATTCAGACGCCGAAGTTGAGCCCTCCATCATATCTCTTGGCTAAGAAACAACGAATTCTGCGGGCGGGATGTTCCCTAGGCCGGCCTCTAGTCAACCACGATGCCAGCCACCCGAGGGCGTTGGCGATCGGTGGTAGGGAAGTGGAGGGGATCGCGATCTCCACGTCGAGCGAGCGCCGCCGGGAGGAAGAAAAACCTTAACTAGAGGGGAGTCATATCATTTCATCAACTAGACTTAAGTTCTTGCACACGGGGAGTCAGACCGGTGGGCCGGGCGGTTTTTGAAATTTGGGATTGGGCTCTCAACTCATTTCAAGACCTAAGGGCCCGTTTAGGACTGCTTCGCTTCACCAAAAACAGTTTCACTTCACCAAATGCACTTTGGAGCAGTTTCATATAGAAGTTGTAGCTCTACCAAAGAGAATGTTTGGTTAGCTACAGCTTAAAGAATGGACAATTTGATGGAAAGGATCTATTTGATTGGATGAGGGGTAGAAACAAAGGGGTATCCACTTACTTGTGGTAGTGGTGGGTAATTTCCCCCCAACTCCAGCTTCGAGAATGTTTTGGAGCACCCCTTGAAGAGCTTCATAAAAAACTAGAAATTGTATCTCAGATTTTAGTTTTTTTATGAAGCGGCATATCGCCCGTTTGGTTTGTGTTTTTTTAGTGAAGCTGAATTTTAAGAAGTAGGAGAGTACCAAATAGGCTCTAAACTTAAGTTCTTACACACGGGGAGATGGAGCTAGGTGGTTTGGGAGCGGGCTCTCGAGTAAATACCCAAAAACTACCACTTTTATGTGAGTGTTGCTGAAACTATCACTTTTGTGATGATATTATACTTCCTCCTTTCCAAAATATAAGACGCGCATTGACTTTTTTTTATCTTCATTGCATAAATTTGACTATGATTTTCACTTATATAAGCCTACAAAACTATTATTAAAACATATGAAAGAGCAGATGCATCGAAGTCGCTTTATCCAGCCGTTCTTGTTCTTCAAGATTGATAGAGTCGTCATGCCGTCAAAGCCTCTCATGGGGCCATCCAGTCTTAATCTATTCTCTTTTAACTGTGGTGCGCCTATGCAAACAAGAGAAAAAACACAAACAAGCCATACTCAGAAGTGGGAACTCATATACGTCTCTCACTGCCTTTTTTTTGTTGCTGATGAGGGAAACATCTCTCCATGCCGAAATGCCCCCTTTTCGCACAACGGAACCCCGACCAAGCCGGCCCATCTCTCACATTATAACACTCGGACACTGTAGCGAGCGGGGGCGGGAGGGAATATAGCACGCCTGTTTTTGTGTTTTTCTATTTTTGAAAATAAATATGAAAATATATTTAAAAACTCTGAACATATAGAGTGAATGATTTGAACATTTTATGAAACACGGTCGTTTTATTAAAAAATATTTTTATCGAAATATGACATTTTTAATGTGACTGGAAAATAACATTGTTTTTAAAAAATTTGATAATTTTTTAAAAAAATTTAAAATGTTCTATAAAAATGAAACACACTTTTTATGAATTTGTGTGCAAATTTCTAAAAATGGGAATATTCTGGGTAAGCTATGAAGAAATTTAGACTTATGTGAAAAATTTAAGAAATTCTGAATTTTTCTCTTAAAACCAAATTTGAAATTATGAACATTCTTTCGAATGATTTCCTGAATTGTTTTTTAAAATGCAGTCATATTTCCGAATGATTTTTAAAACATTTATAAAACTTTCTACTATTTTTGAAAATCAAGAACAAGATTGAAATTTCAAATTATTTTGGAAAATGGAAACAAAATTAGTAATTCAAACATAATAAAAATGGGAAGATTTTTGCAAATTATTAAAGAATGAAAATGAAACAAAAACTGTTTACGACATTCTCAAAAGGTCCCAAAACCGATATAGAAAACCAAAACATATAGACGACGCTAGCAAAATGGCTGGAGCACTCCGTCCTGGCTCGTCCTTCCTTCTGTGAAAGAGTGTCTACTTAACGCAAAGCGGGGAAAATAGAAAATCCACTGGGAAGCGCTCCCGTTCGTCCCATGCTATGGACTGCTGTTGTGACGGTCATTGTTGTATGGGCAAGGCTATGCCTCGCTTCCAGCGACAGACTGTCGCTTGATGCGAGGCGCAAGGAAGCCTCGCCAGAGAGAGCAAGAGAATGGTCCAGCCCAGCTCGCGGAAGGCCACAACCTTGTTTTTCTTTATTTCACGTTTTTTGTTTCTGTTTTTCTCCTTTTGTTTTAGTTTTTTGTACTTCAAAACATTCTAAGTATATATATTACAAAAGCACTCTACCTAAAATATTTTAATAATGTTCATATAACATTTTAATAAAGTTAATCAAGTATTAAAAAAATGTTAAATGTGTATAAAAAT
This sequence comes from Triticum aestivum, assembly GCF_018294505.1. Lineage (NCBI taxonomy): Eukaryota > Viridiplantae > Streptophyta > Magnoliopsida > Poales > Poaceae > Triticum > Triticum aestivum. The sequence continues at coordinate 117,161,333 of NC_057801.1, read as the reverse complement.
GTTTCTCATGGAAACAAAAATTATGTTCAAAACTATACAATGTTTATGAAGAATATTATCATGTATTTGGAAAATGTTAATCAAGCATTTGAAAAAATATTGATCGTGTATCAGAAATTTCTTAATCACATATTTAAAAAATGTTAAACATGTATAAAAAATAATCTTCATATATACCAAAAATATATATTGTGCATGATAAAGTAGTCATCAAACACAAAACATGAAAAAAAATGTTAATCAGCTATTCCAAAAAAAATGTGTAAAAAAAGATGTTCCTATTGTATACGAAAAATGTACAACATGTATTAAAATTTTGACCACAAATAAATATATTTTTAAATATAGATCATGTATCAAAATTGTTAATCATATATTTGAAAAATGTCAAACATGAATTATTATTTTTCGAAAAGGGGGGTATGCCCCAGCCTCTGCATCTGAATGATGCATATGGCCAATATTATTAATAAGCAAAAGATCCAACATAAGTCTCCAAGTCTCGAACAAAGAACAAAAAAAGGCTCCATAAGAGCTTAACAGTAAAAAGGAAAAGGCACAACCGGCTGGCATAAAAAGATAAGAGCACTACATGCCTATCCTATTACATGACCGTCATCCAAACCGGTTGAAAATATCCCGTGCTATCATCTCTCATCCGGTAGACCCAGTAACCAAACGCTCACTGGCCTCCGTTGGAGTGAGTAGCGACCACATACTGATCAACGATGTGGCTCTAAAGATAACCTGCAAAAAATTGATATTTGTTATTCTGTTAAAAACCAAATCATTTCTGCAATTCCAGACTGCCCATAATAAAGCACACACTCCTACACGAATGTGTCTCGTTGTATCATAATTTATCCCATCAAGCCACGTCCCAAATAACGTATTGATAGAATTCGGTGGAGTAATGTTAAAAGCTATGTGGACCGATCGCCACAAATTTTATGCCAGAGGACAATCTAGAAAGAGATGTTTGATAGATTCGTGTTGCTCACAGAAAGTACATCTGATAGATCCTGTCCAATTGGGTTTTGCCAAATTATCCTTAGTTAAACTAACTTGTTTATGCACAAACCACATAAACACTTTGATTTTCAAAGGAACTTTAACTTTTCAAACATGTTTCGATCTAGGAATCACACTAGAGTTGATAACATCCTGAAAATGGTTCCTGATATATACCAAAACTGTACAGTGTGCAAGAAAGAATAGTCATTAAATATAAATTTATAAAAAATATGTATTTAAAAAACATTGAACATCTAAAAAAAATATTCCTGATACATGCGTAAACTATACAAATGGTATGATACATGAACATGTGTTGAAGAATGAAGAAAACAAAGAAAAACGGTGAAAAATGAAAGAAACGAAAGAAAGGAACACCTTATAAACGAAGAAAAACATATCCCCCCCAAAAAAATAGTAAAAAGCCACGAGGAAACGAAGAAAGAATCAAGAACCGAAGAAAAAACAAAATGGGAAAAAAATAAAAAGGGATAAAGGAAACAAAGAAAAGCAGAGAAAATTCAAGAAAAACCCCTGTAAAATGAGGAAAAACAAAGAAATCCAAGATACAACAAATAAAACCGGTGAGGAAATAAGAAAACTGGGGAGAAAACAAAAGGAACCAAAAAAGATGGAAACCAAAAAAAGAACATTTTCTTAGCCTAAACTCACTTCTCTTTATTGATCATAGACACCATTCATGAGGATACAACTTAGGTCTGGAGGATTGAGGAGGCACACATGACGTCCTAACGAAAGTCCTAAAATGTGTTTAATGAGAATATGTGCCTCAATATTTGTCTCCTGTCCTTTGAAAATAAAGGAACAACTAGTGAACTGCATTTGACGTCACTAGAATCTTCTTGACTCAGCTAGCATGCATGCCGCCGATGCATTTTTTATATCAGTGACCACATCCTTGCAATCGGACGCTATTATCACATGCAATAATGATAAGTCTTGAGCTAATGCAGGTGCTTTCCGCCGATGCATTGTTCCATGTTGTTGTATTATCAATCTTGGATGTTTTATATATATTTACTAGCAACTTTATATCATTTTTTGGGACTAACCTATTAACCTATTGCTCAGTGCCAGTTGATGTTTTTTGCTTGATTTTTACTTCACAGAATATCAATACTAAACAAAGTCCAAATGCCACGAAACTTTTTGGAGATTTTTTCTGGTGATAAGAGACCCTGGAAGCTTCTAGAGCACACAAGAGGAGGCTAGTGGGGCCACTAGACACCAGGGCATGCCATAGGCCTCTAGCGCGCCCTGATGGGTAGTAGGGCCCACATGAACTGCCTTGACCTACTTCCGCCTCTATAAATACTCTAAAATCCCAGAAACCCTAGGGGAGTCGACGAAACACTTTTTCCACCGCCGCAAGTTCCAGAACCACGAGATCCAATCTAGAGTCCTTTTCCGACACTCTGCCGGAGGGGGCAACAATCACGGAGGGGTTCTTCATCATCCTTGCTGCCCCTCCGATGATGCGTGAGTAGTTTACCACAGACCTACGGGTTCGTACTTAGCAGCTAGATGGCTTCTCCTCTCTTTTTGATCTTCAATATGATGTTCTTGGATATCTATTTGATGTAACTATTTTTTCCGGTGCGTTTGTTGGGATCCGATGAATTGTGAGTTTATGATCAGTTCTATCCATGAATATTAATTGAGCCTTTGTTGAACTCTTTTATGCATGATTGTTATAGCCTCGTATTTCTTATCTGATTTATTGGTTTGGTTTTGGTCAACTAGATTGATTAATCTTGCCATGGGAAGAGGTGCTTTATGATGGGTTCGATCTTGCGGTGCTCAATCTCATTGACAGAAAGAAACATGGCACGCATGCATCATTGTTATTAAAGGTAACAAGACGGGGTTTATTCATACGTGAGATTATCTTGTCTACATCATGTCATCGTTTTTATTGCATTACTCCGTTTTTTCATGAACTTAACACACTAGATGCATGCTGGATAGCGGTCGATGTGTGGAATAATATTAGTAGATGCAGAATCATTTCGGTCTACTAATCTTGGACATGATGCCTATATACATGATCTAGATTATGCATAGGAAGTATGTTAGACTTAAATGTGTTTGTCATATGCTACATGATGCTCTCTTTGAGTCCAAATTATTATCTTTCATGTGAGCATCATTGAAATATCAAGCCTATCTTAATGACTATAAAGAAAGAGCTTGTTGGGAGAAAACCCAATTGTTTATTTTTTGTTTTATTTTTTAACAAAATTATGTACTGTTATGATTGTGCTTTTTATATTTTAATTAGTGTTTATGCCAAGCAAAGCCTTTAGGATGGTTTGGGTGATAGTTGATTTGATTCTGTTGAAAAATAGAAACTTTTACGCCCAGTTCTAGAATTTCGTAAATTCACATAAATGTTTTTGCTCTGATTTGTTTTACATAGAATTGATATACAAACTCCCACATAAGCATGACCCGCCCAGAAGGGGCCGGGTCACACCTATGACGAAGCCCACTGAAGACACTTGAAGATGGCGGTTCACTTAAAGGCCCAAGGCCCAGAGGCGACTTAAGGCCTGTAGAGATAAACCGCCATGTATGTATAACTTGTATTGTAAGACAGGAATAGAGAGACACCGAGCCGGACACTGTTTATGAACCGGCCGAGACTCTGTGAGCCGCTGGGCGTCAACCTCTGTATATAAAGGGACGACCCGGTGGCGGTTTAGGGCAAGTAACATCAAGTCGAGAACTAGGTCAAGCGGATTCACTCCCTGGTTATTGAGACATAAGCAATCCCACCCAAAATTGGATCGTAGGCTTTTACCTTCACCGCAAGGGGCCAAACCAGTATAAACCTCGTGTCCTTTGTCCCGTTTAACCCCTTTAAGCTTCCTAGTTGCCATGGCTCCACGACTAAGTCCTTACGCTAGGACATCTGACGTGACAATTCCATGACAGTTGGCGCCCACCATGGGGCCAGCGCACGGTGGATTTGAGTTCTTGAAGGGCAGCTTCAAAGGACTCAAGGGATACGCTGTGGGCCGGATGACCAAGAGTCGTCGCGGCAAGCTCTATATCGATGACGCAGGCTGGGGCCCCGACGCCGGCTCAATTGAGTACGGGTACCGAGTCCCCTTCGGCGGAATCCACATTTTCATCGGCAAGATCGGCGAGCCGGGCCCTGAGCCAGACATCTGCGTCGACATCATCGAGACGGCTCAGCGTGCGAGACCCGCCCGGGCTTTGCCCGCCGTGAGGCGTGCCTTCGTGGGATGCATCCATGGAGGGGAATTTTCTGAAGGATCGGTTTCAGGCGGTGAGACGGCCATCTACTCTGATGGTGAGTCGTCCACATGTGAGACAGATTCGTTGTATCAACTGCAAGACGGCGGGCTTGGGGGCTGTTCCCGTGGCAGCAGTATTCCGAACCCCTTTGAGCCGCCGAGCAGAGTCGGAATCTTCAAGGCAGGTACCCAACCTGCGTTAAATTCGTCAACTATGGCGGCAATGACTTCCGGGTCAGTAGCGGTGACAGCCGCCGGGGCAGGAGGCCCTGCGCGCTCGCCGGCTCAGGTGTTGATGGATCTCATGGACAAGTTGACGACCCTGTTAACCACCGTGGTCAACCGGCGGATCAGGCTCAACATGATGCGGAAGTGGCACAGTTGAAGCTTGACATAGCACAAGCTAAAGAAGCGGTGGAAGACGTCAGGATGACCACAGAGCGGGCAGCTCTGGATGCTCGAGCTCAGCAGATTCAGTCGCAGGCTTTCCAGCTCACGATGGATCAGAACGCGTCAAATGAGGTTATGTGGAGAAGGTACCAAAAGACTCAATCTCGTCTGCCTCCGGTTTATGATCCTAGGAACCTTTTCCACACACCCGGAGCAGGCCCTAGTAAGCCGCCGGAGGTAAACCGGGTTGCAGCGCCCGAGGCCGACACGCCGGTTCAGCCACGAGTTATGGGGCCCCCACGTCTGAATACTGCCCTGCCTCCTTATGTGACGACACCACCGGGTCATTATTCTAACTCGCTGGATAACATGATCGCGGCGGCAGCACGACTGGCAGCTCTCCCAACAGATGGCGACTCACCGACGGCAGTTGAAACACGAAGGGTCAGAGATCTTCTTCAGGCAGCTTTAGCACAACAGGAGGCATGCTCTTACAGTAGAGACAGGATTCATTCAACCCCACGTCTGAGCCGGAGCAAGAGTTATAGCAGGCACCTAGACTCGCCGGCCGTTTCAAGCAATGCCCAGTGCCGCGATCAGCCGCGCGGGTACGACCGGCTCAGGGTGGGGCTCCTAATGTGCGTAATCAGGACAGAGTGCGTCAGCAATTTGAGCAGGTGGCTCAGCAGGCAACTTAGCTGGCGGTTCAATAGGCGGCAGAAATAGCAGCTCAACAGGCGGCTTATCAGCCCCTACCGGTATATCCCACAGCGTCAGTTGAGGCAGGTTTGGTCACCAGGACTAGGGGCGTACCTTGTTTGGTGCCAGCTCTGCGTAACGAGCGTTTGCGCAAGGATTTCAAGAGGCCTCCTAAGGTGCCTAATTACACGGCCGATTTACAGCCTAGGGCGTGGATCGAGAGTTACGGGATGGCCATGGAGCTATTGGAAGTCAGTGATGTTGCGATGGCTAAATATTTCACCATGATGCTGGATGGAACGGCTCATAATTGGTTGAAAGGGTTGCCACAGGATTCCATTGGTTCATGGGCAGAGTTAAAGGAGCGGTTTATCCGGAACTTCAAGGAAACATGCAAGCAGCCCATGTCGATTGTGGACTTGACGAATTGCAGGCAAGAGGAAGGTGAATCCACGACCCATTGGGTACGCCGGGTCAAAGCCGTAATACATTCATCTGATAAGATGGACGCCGGCTCTGTAGTTTTAATGTTGGAGAAAAATTGCCGTTTTGAGCCTCTGAAAATGAAGCTGGGGCGGCTCAAGCGCGATTGTAATGACATGGTCCAACTGATGCTGGCTCTAGTCAAATATGCCGACTCTGATAGTACCAAGGATCCCGAGTCTGATGATGAGAAGGCAGGGAAGGGAAACAAGAATGGTAATGCGAAGGGCTCGCAGCATAACTTGGCAATCAAGGCGGCAACAACAAACGTAAGGCTGGTGGTAGCTTTGAGTTTGTGGCTAATACCAATGCACTGGGCAACAATCAGCGACGTAGGGGAAGGCCACTTCCTCGGTCAGGTGGGTCAGGTCACACTCTTGAGCAGTTGTTAAATGAACCTTGCCCAAAGGACGGCACTCAAAAGAAGCCGGCTACTCACCTATGGAAGGATTGCACTATCATGAGAGCTTTCAAGAATTCTAACATGTTTGATGGTAATCATGGGCCGGGCGGCGGTTCAGGAGGCGGCTCTTTCATGGTCCGAACAATGGAAGTGGCGGCTTTGGTTCCGGCTTTCAGGGCTACCAGAGTAATCATGGCAGTTTCAATCAAGGTAGTCAACGCGGCTATAAAAAACAATCTGGATATCAGAGTCATCCAAAGCAATTAAACAGTGGGAAGTATCATGTTTTCACCACAAGTTTATGTAAATGGGACCAGAAGCTTCACAAGAGGGCAGTGAACGCCGTTGAGCCGGCGGTTCCTCGGTACTTGCGATAGTCTGAGCAGCCCATTGATACGTCTCCAACGTATCTATAATTTATGAAGCATTCATGCTATTTTATTATCTGTTTTGAATGATTATGGGCTTTATTATACACTTTTATATTACATTTGGGACTAACCTATTAACCGGAGGCCCAACCCATATTGTTGTTTTATTTCCTGTTTCAGTATTTCAAAGAAAAGGAATATCAAATGGAGTCCAAATGGAATGAAACCTTCGGCAGCGTGATTTTTGGGAAGATTATGATCCACAAGACTTGGAGTGCATGCCGGGGGTCATCGAGGAAGCCACGAGACAGGGGGGCGCCCCCACCCTGCTGGGTGCGCCCTACCCTCTCGTGCGCCCCTTGAGGCTCCCACAACCGACTTCTTTTGCCTATATAAGCCTACGTACCCTAAAAACATCGAATATCAAGATAGATAGGGAGTTCCGCCGCCGCAAGCCTCTGTAGCCACCAAAAACCTCTTGGGAGCCCTTCCCGGCACCCTGCCGGAGGGGGGATCCTTCACCGGTGGCCATCTTCATCATCCCGGCGCTCTCCATGACGAGGAGGGAGTAGTTCACCCTCGAGGCTGAGGGTATGTACCAGTAGCTATGTGTTTGATCTCTCTATCTCGTGTTCTCTCTCGTGTTCCCTCTATGGCACGATCTTGATGTATCCCGAGCTTTGCTATTGTAGTTGGATCTTATGATGTTTCTCCCCCTCTACTCTCTTGTGATGAATTGAGTTTTCCTGTTGAAGTTATCTTATCAGATCGAGTCTTTATTTGAGAACACTTGATGTATGTCTTGCCGTGATTATCTGTGGTGACAATGGGATATCATGTGGCACTTGATGCATGTTTTGGTGACCAACTTGCGGGTTCCGCCCATGAACCTATGCATAGGGGTTGGCACACGTTCTTGACTCTCCGGTAGAAACTTTGGGGCACTCTTTGAAGTACTTTGTGTTGGTTGAATAGATGAATCTGAGATTGTGTGATGCATATCGTATAATCATGTCGACCAATACTTGAGGTGACAATGGAGTATCTAGGTGACATTAGAATTTTGGTTGATTTGTGTCTTAAGGTGTTATTCTAGTATGAACTCTTGAATAGATTGATCCGAAAGAATAACTTTGAGGTGGTTCCGTACCCTACCATAGTCTCTTCGTTTGTTCTCCGCTATTAGTTGCTTTGGAGTGGCTCTTTGTTGCATGTTGAGGGATTGTTATATGATCTATCTATGTTATTATTGTTGAGAGAACTTGCACTAGTGAAAGTATGAACCTTAGGCCTTGTTTCCTACCATTGCAATACCGTTTACGCTCACTTTTATCGCTTGCTACCTTGCTGTTTTTATAATTTCAGATTACGAATACCCATATCTTCTATCCATATTGCACTTGTATCACCATCTCTTCACCGAACTAGTGCACCTATACAATTTATCATTGTATTGGGTGTGTTGGGGACACAAGAGACTCTTTGTTATTTGGTTGCAGGGTTGTTTGAGAGAGACCATCTTCATCCTACGCCTCCTACAGATTGATAAACCTTAGGTCATCCACTTGAGGGAAATTTGCTACTGTCCTACAAACATGTGCACTTGCAGGCCCAACAACGTCTATAAGGAGAAGGTTGTGTAGTAGACATCAAGCTCTTTTGTGGCGCCATTGCCGGGTAGGTGAGTGCGTGAAGGTATATCTTTAGATCTTGCAATCGAGTCTTTTAGTTTCTTGTTTTATCACTAGTTTATTTTGTAAAATAAAACTACAAAAAATGGAATTGAGTTTGTCTCATACGCTTCATCTTTTTAATATCTTTCGTGAGAATGATGGTAAGGAAAATTGTGCTCAAGTGCTAGAATAAGAAATCTATAAAATGTTTGTCACTAAATCTTTGAATGATGAGCATGATTGCAATGTTGTTAGTATGAATTCCTTGAATACCCATGATGCTAATGATATGCAAAGCCACAAGCTTGGGGATGCTATGTTTGATGAATATGATATTTTTTGTCCCCCAAGTTTTGATGAGCAAATTTATTTTGATGATAGCATGCCTCCTATTTATGATGATTATATTGATGAAAGTGGGTTTGGAAGAGTTTCAAATTTAGGTAGTATTGATCCTACTATTTTGGAGGATGTTGAATCTTATTGTGATGAATATGAAAGTGGATTTGGAAGAGTGTCAACTTTATTTAGTGATGATTCCACTATTTCAGAAGAGGTTCCAATTGATTATGAGAACAAAGTTTCTATCTATGATGATTATTGTGATGACTTGTATGCTATTAATAATAATGATAACCATGAAAGTTTTCATCATGATTTTAGTTTTCAATTGGATTATGCCTCACATGATAGTTATTTTGTTGAGTTTGCTCCCACCATTCCGAACGAGAAGAATTTTGCTTATGTGGAGAGTAGTAATATTTCTATGCTTGTAGATCATGAAAAGAATGTTTTAGGTGCTGGTTATATTGTTGAATTCATTCATGATGCTACTGAAAATTATTATGCGGGAGGAACATATGCTTGTAGGAATTGCAATAATATCAAGTTTCCTCTCCATGTGTTGAAAATTTTGAAGCTATGCTTGTTGTACCTTCCTGTGCTAGTTGATTAGTGTTCCCATAAGTTTTTTGCTCACAAAATCCCTATGCGTAGGAAGTGGGTTAGACTTAAATATGCTAGTCATATGCTTCATGATGCTCCAGTTATGTTTCAATTCTTATCTTTTATGTGAGCATCATTGTCATCATCATGCCTAGTTAGGGGCTTTAAACAATAGCGCTTGTTGGGAGGCAACCCAATTTTATTTTTGTTCCTTGCTTTTTGTTCCTGTTTAGTAATAAATAATACATCTAGACTCTGGTTATATGTTGTTTCATGTTTTAATTAGTGTTTGTGCCAAGTAGAACATTTGGAAAGACTTGGGTGAAGTCTATATGATCTTGCTGTAAAAAACAGAAACTTTAATGCTCACGAGATTAGCTGACATTTTTTACAGAAGAGTGATTTTAGGTTGATTATTTTTGAAGATGATTAATAGACAAATTCCTCAGGTCCAACAATTTATTTCATAATTTTTGGAGTTCGAGAAACATACATTTGATACAGATTACTACAGACTGTTCTGTTTTTGACAGATTCTGTTTTCATTGTGTTGTTTGCTTATTTTGATGAATCTATGGCTAGTATGTAAGGGTATGAAACATAGAAAAGTTGGAATACAGTAGGTTTAACACCAATGTGAATAAAGAATGAGTTCATTACAGTACCTTAATCTGGTGGTTTGTTTTCTTGTACTAACGGAGCTTACGAGTTTTGTTTTGAGTTTCGTGTTGTGAAGTTTTCAAGTTTTGGGAAAAGGTTCGATGGACTATGGAATAAGGAGTGGTAAGAGCCTAAGCTTGGGGATGCCCAAGGAACCCCAAGGTAATATTCAAGGACAACCAAGAGCCTAAGCTTGGGGATGCCCCGGAAGGCATCCCCTCTTTCGTCTTCGTTTATTGGTAACTTTACTTGGAGCTATATTTTTATTTACCACATGATATGTTTTTTGCTTGGAGCGTCATTTTATTTTGTTAGTATTTTCTTGATGTTATTTATATTGATGTTTTGCATCTTTATTTTCAATAAAAATGTCAAGGATAGCCTTTATCATGCTTATTTTGCTAGTATACATGTTGCTGTTTGAAAACAGAAAGTTTACCGCTGTTGCAAAAATTCCCTAGAAAAGTCAGAGAGTGATATTATGTTGAATCTTTTTGCATAATGAGTTATGATAAATCTTGTACAGATTAGTATTTTTCTTATAATTTGTGGAGTTAGGGAAGTATGATGAATCTTGCATTCTTTACAGATTGTACTGTTTTGGCAGATTGCTGTTATGTCTGCATTGTTTGCATATGCTTGCTTGTTTAATGATTCTATTTGAGGATATGAGTATTAAATATGCTGAGACATTTAGTATTCAATGTTGAATAATAATCTTAATTATTTGTTACAGTATAAAATGATAAGGTTTTGCATTGTTTTATACTAACTTATCTCACAAGTTCTTGTTGAGTTTGGTGTGGATGAAGCTTTCGAGATTTAGGAAACCATGACATGAAAGGAATTAAGGAGACACAAAGCGCAAGCTTGGGGATGACCAAGGCACCCCAATATAATATTTCAAGAAGTCTCAAGCATTAAGCTTGGGGATGCCCCGGTAGGCATCCCACCTTTCTTCTTCAACAACTATCGGTTAGTATCAATTGAGCCTAAGTTTTTGCTTCTTCACATGAGTCGTGCTATCCTTGCAATGTCATTTTATTTTGTTTTGCTTGATGTTTGAATACAATACCAAGATCTGAAATTCTTAAATGAGAGACTCTTCACATAGTTGCATAATTATTTAGCTACTCATTGATCTTCACTTATATCTTGTTGGAGTAGTTTTTCATTTACTCGTGTGCTTCACTTATATCCTATGAGTAAATTGTTGAATGAGTTGATTGTCATAAATCTGAAATTATATATGTTTCATTTGCTTATCCCATGGGGAGAAATGAATTCACATCTAAGAAGTATAGGTTGTAAATTTATTGACGGTTAGCAAGCATTGTATTGGTCATTTGAACAATTCATGAAAGAATATTGAAGGAAGATAGATTTCACATATAAACATATTATCATAGACATCTTTTATAATTGTGAGCACTCATTAAGTATGACATGCTAAAGAGTTGATGTTGGACAAGGAAGACAACTTAATGGGTTATGTTTTCTCGCATCTCAGTTAAAGTATATTGTCATGGATCATTCAAACATGTTGAGCTTGCCTTTCCCCCTCATGCTAGCCAAAATTCCTAGCACCAAGTAGAGATACTACTTGTGCTTCCAAATATCCTTAAACCCAGTTTTGCCATGAGAGTCCACCATATCTACCTATGGATTGAGTAAGATCCTTCAAGTAAGTTGTCATCGGTGCAAGCAATAAAAATTGCTCTCTAAATATGCATGACTTATTAGTGCGGAGAAAATAAGCTTTGTACGATCTTGTTATGGAAGCAATAAAAGCGACGGACTGCATAATAAAGGTCCATATATAAGGGGCAATATAAAGTGACGTTCTTTCGCATTAAGATTTTGTGTATCCAACCTTAAAAGCGCATGACAACCTCTGCTTCCCTCTGCGAAGGGCCTATCTTTTACTTTATGTCTTTTACTTTATGCAAGAGTCCAGGTGATCTTCACCTTTCCCTTTTTCATTTTATCCTTTGGCAAGCACTTTGTGTTGGGGTGATCTTGATATATATATCCAATTGGATGTATGTTAGCATGAACTATTATTGTTGACATCACCCAAAGGTGAATACGTTTGGAGGCAACATTTTAAGCCCCTATCTTTCTCTGTGTCTGATTAAAACTTCATAACCACAAGTATTGCGTGAGTGTTAGCAATTGTAGAAGACTATATGATAGTTGAGTATGTGAAGTTTGCTAAATCAAAGCTCTGACATAGACCCTTCCTGAAAATAGGATGAATTGCAATTGTTTGATGACTAAGAATGAAGTTTGCTAGTTTTCAAGAAAGTTTATGGTCTTGCTTTAACATGTGAATAGCTTGTTACTTGATTATGAATAGTTTTATGAGATGAACTACTGTTATGACATATATTGATGCTAGTAAGGTGATTGAAATTATCATTGATCAAACTTGTGCACCTCTAGCATTCACACTTCATAAATTCTTTCTTTTATCATTTACCTACTCGAGGACGAGTAGGAATTAAGCTTGGGGATGCTGATACGTCTCCAACGCATCTATAATTTATGAAGCATTCATGCTATTTTATTATTTGTTTTGAATGATTATGGGCTTTATTATACACTTTTATATTACTTTTGAGACTAACCTATTAACCGGAGGCCGAGCCCATATTGCTGTTTTATTTCATGTTTCAGTATTTCGAAGAAAAGGAATATCAAACGGAGTCCAAACGGAATGAAACCTTCGACAGCGTGATTTTTGGGAAGATTATGTTCCAGGAGACTTGGAGTGCAAGCCGGGGGGTCATCGAGGAAGCCACGAGACAGGGGGGTGCGCCCACCCCCTGGGCGCGCCCTACCCTCTCGTGGGCCCCTCGAGGCTCCCCCAACCGACTTCTTTCGCCTATATAAGCCTACGTACCCTAAAAACATCGAATATCAAGATAGATCGGGAGTTTCGCCGCCGCAAGCCTCTGTAGCCACCAAAAACCTCTTGGGAGCCCTTCCCGGCACCCTGTCGGAGGGGGGATCCTTCACCGGTAGCCATCTTCATCATCCCAGCGCTCTCCATGACGAGAAGGGAGTAGTTCACCCTCGAGGCTGAGGGTATGTACCAGTAGCTATGTGTTTGATCTCTCTCTCTCGTGTTCTCTCTCGTGTTCCCTCTATGGCAGGATCTTGATGTATCCCGAGCTTTGCTATTGTAGTTGGGTCTTATGATGTTTCTCCCCTTCTACTCTCTTGTGATGAATTGAGTTTTCCTCTTGAAGTTATCTTATCGGATTGAGTCTTTATTTGAGAACACTTAATGTATGTCTTGCCGTGATTATATGTGGTGACAATGGGATATCATGTGGCACTTGATGTATGTTTTGGTGACCAACTTGCGGGTTCCGCCCATGAACCTATGCATAGGGGTTGGCGCACGTTCTTGACTCTCCGGTAGAAACTTTGGGGCACTCTTTGAAGTACTTTGTGTTGGTTGAATAGATGAATCTGAGATTGTGTGATGCATATCGTATAATCATGTCCACGGATACTTGAGGTGACAATGGAGTATCTAGGTGACATTAGGGTTTTGGTTGATTTGTGTCTTAAGGTGTTATTCTAGTATGAACTCTTGAATAGATTGATCCGAAAGAATAACTTCGAGGTGGTTTCATACCCTACCATAGTCTCTTCGTTTGTTCTCCGCTATTAGTTGCTTTGGAGTGACTCTTTGTTGCATGTTGAGGGATTATTATATGATCTATCTATGTTATTATTGTTGAGAGAACTTGCACTAGTGAAAGTATGAACCTTAGGCCTTGTTTCCTACCATTGCAATACCATTTACGCTCACTTTTATCGCTTGCTACCTTGCTGTTTTTATAATTTCAGATTACGAATACCCATATCTACTATCCATATTGCACTTGTATCACCATCTCTTCACCGAACTAGTGCACCTATACAATTTACCATTGTATTGGGTGTGTTGGGGACACAAGAGACTCTTTGTTATTTGGTTGCAGGGTTGTTTGAGAGAGACCATCTTCATCCTATGCCTCCTATGGATTGATAAACCTTAGGTCATCCACTTGAGGGAAATTTGCTACTGTCCTACAAACATGTGCACTTGCAGGCCCAACACCGTCTACAAGAAGAAGGTTGTGTAGTAGACATCACCCATTACGTGGAGTCGGGCAGATCACCCACCCCAGGTTGGCAACCCGGGTCACTTGGCTTTGGTGGTAGCACCTCAAGTTGGGGGTACAAGTTCACTAAGGTACTCATGGATGGAGGCAGCAGCATCAATATCCTTTATTACGAGACCTTCCGTCGTATGGGGTTAACTGATAAGAATCTTAAGCAGTCCAATACTGTTTTCCACGGCGTAGTTCCTAGTAAGTCGGCATACCGAGTGGGCAAGATTGAGCTGGAGGTAGCCTTTGGAGATGATTATGATTCCAGGGCTGAGAAGTTAACTTTTGAGGTGGTCAAGATCAGGAGCCCGTATCATGCTCTATTTGGGCAACCGGCTTACGCCAAATTCATGGCACGACCATGTTATGTTTATTTGCAGCTGAAGATGCCGGGACATAAAGGGACCATTACGGTTCATGGCAGTCGAAAGGTGGCTTTGGAGTGTGAGGAAGGCAACGCGGCTTATGCTGAGTCGGTCTATGCTGCAGAAGAGTTAAAGTATTATAAGGACAATGTTGACCCGGTAGACATGACGTCCTTGAAGAAGCCCACCACAGAGCATGAACCGGAGATGAAGTTTAAATCGGCTAAGGACACCAAGATGGTTTACTTTGTTCCTGGCGAATCATCTAAACAGTTCAGTATCAGTGCCAATCTGGATCCCAAATAGGAAAGCGCACTCATCGAGATCATCCGTGAGAATCGGGACATCGTTGCGTGGAAGCCTTCTGACATGCCAGGTGTACCGAGAGAACTCGCTGAGCACACTCTCAATATTGATCCTAAGTTTAAGCCGGTCAAGCAGTTTCTTCGGCAGTTTAACAAGGAGAGACGCAAGGCCATTGGTGAGTAGGTGGACCGGCTCTTGGCAACCGCGTTCATTATTGAGGTATTTCATCTTGAGTGGTTGGCTAACCCAGTGCCAGTGCTCAAGAAGAACGACACTTGGCATATGTGTGTGGATTACACGGACTTAAACAAGGCTTGTCCAGCTGATCCCTTTGCTCTCCCTCGTATTGATCAAATCATTGATGCTACGGCGGGATGTGAGCGTTTGAGTATTTTGGATGCTTATTCTGGATATCATTAGATCAAGATGGCAGTTAAGGACTAGGGGACGACGATGTTCATTACTCCCTTTGGAGCCTTCTGCTACGTTTCTATGCCTTTTGGGCTCAAGAGTGCCGAGGCGACTTATCAGCGTTGTGTGCAGAATTTCCTTCATACTCTGATTGGGCGCAATGTACATGCTTATGTGGATGATATTGTGGTGAAATCCAGAGAGAAGGAAACCCTGATAGATGATCTAAGGGAGACTTTTGATAATCTTCGGGTCTACAATATGATGCTTAACCCGACGAAGTGTGTTTTCGGTGTACCGGCAGACAAGCTCTTGGGATTTCTGGTTTCTAATAGGGGCATTGAAGCTAACCCGGAGAAGATCAAGGCTATCACTTCTTTGGCAAAACCCAAGTGTATCAATGATGTTCAGTGTTTGGCGGGTCGTATTGCTGCTTTAAGCCGGTTCATAAGCCGGTTAGGTGAGAAGGCCATACTGTTGTATCATATGTTGAAAAAGATAGACGACTTTGTCTGGAGTGATGCTGCTAATGCTGCATTTGAGGATTTGAAGAGACAGCTGGCTGAGCTGCCGGTTCTTGCTGCTCCCATTGATAAAGAGCCCTTATTGTTATATGTGGCGGCTAACGCATGTGTTGTTAGTGTGGACATTGTGGTGGAACGCAAGGAGACTAGTATGGAATATCCGGTTCAACAGCCGGTTTACTACATCAGTGAGGTGCTTATTGAGTCCAAACAGAGGTATCCACATTGGCAGAAGCTTGTTTATGGGGTGTGCATGCCCAGCCGGAAGCTTAAGCAGTATTTCCTGGTGGTCAGTTCTGCTCCTTTAGGGGATATCATCCAGAACAGAGAAGCTACGAGATGAGTCGCCAAGTGGGCTATTGAGCTTGGACCTCACGGTTTAAAGTATGTACCACATACTGCTATCAAGTCTCAAGCACTGGTTGATTTCATCAACGATTGGACAGAGTTGCAGGCGCCTGAAGAGAAGCTGCACAACACATACTAGACTATTCACTTTGATGGATCCAGGCAATTGGAAGGCTCGGGGGCTGGATTTGTTTTGGCTTCCCCTCGAGATGACAAATTTTGTTATGTGCTAAGGTTGATGTTTCCCTGTACTAACAATGCAGCTGAGTATGAGGCATTGCTCCATGGTCTTCGGACGGCTAAGGAGATGAGCTTAAGCTGGGTAAGGTGCTTCAGCGTCTCGGATTTGGTAGCTCAACAAGTCTCAGGCAAGTGGGATTCCAAAGATCCTCTCATGGCGTCTTACCGCCGCGAGATTGATGCTGTTGCTGGACACTTCAAAGGTTATCAAGTGGAGCACATTGATTGCAGAAAAAATGAGGCGGCTGATGCTTTAAGCCGGCTTGGATCTCAGCGTAAACCGGTACCCCCGAAAACTTTCTTGGATGTTTTGCATAATCCTTCTGTTAAGTTACCCACAGAGGAAGACTTGGTCGTACCTGAACCAGAAGCACAATTGGTGGCGGCTCTTCATGTCATTCCAGATTGGACAGTGCCATATTTGGCTTACATGACCCGGGGGGATTGCCTGAGGATGAAACCTTGGCTAGACAGATAACCCGGCGGTCTAAGTCAATGATGATTGCCAATGGCAGTTACATCATCGCAGTTTCACCGGGGCGTTTCAACATTGTGTATCTCCTGAGGAAGGTCAAGAGATTCTTCATGAGATTCATGAAGGAGATTGTGGCCATCATGCCGGTTCAAAGTCCCTTGTGGCTAAAGCTTTCCGTCATGGATTTTATTGGTTGACGGCTCACACTGATGCAGAAGATCTGGTCAGTAAATGTGACGGGTGTCAGAAATTTTCACGGTGAGCTCACGTGCCGGCTCAAGAATTGAGGATGATACCAATTACTTGGCCGTTTGATCTGTGGGGGCTTGACACGGTCGGGCCTTTCAAACGATCCAAGGATAAAAATACCCATCTACTGGTGGCAGTGGATAAATTCACAAAGTGGGTGGAAGCAGAGCTGGTTAGTAAGTGTGACGTGGTGACGGCGGTTCAATTCATGAAAAAGGTGATTTTCCATTTTGGCTTCCCCCATAGTATCATAACTGATAATGGCACTAACTTGTCCAAGGGGGCTATGGAGGAGTTCTGTCAACGTGAGCATATCCAGCTTTATGTCTCATCAGTGGCTCACCCCCAATCCAATGGTCAAGTAGAAAGAGCCAATTAGGAGATTTTGAAGGGTATCAAGCCCTGGCTTCTAGTTTCTTTGCAACGAACGCCGGGTTGTTGGGTGGAGGAGTTACCATCAGTGTTATGGAGCATCAATACTACCCCCAATAGATCTACAGGTTATACCCCTTTCTTCATGGTTTATGGAGCATAGGCAGTTCTTCCTAGTGACATCCGCCATGACTCGCCCCGAGTGGCGGCTTACGTGGAAGCTAATAATGAGCAAGCATGTCGGGAAGCACTTGACTTGTTGGATGAGAAGCGTGACTTGGCAGCAGCCCACTCGGTGATTTACCAACAGGACCTGCGGCGTTATCACAGCCGCCGGGTTAAATCCAGAACCTTTCAAGAAGGCAACTTGGTGCTCCGGCTTATCCAGGATCAAACTGATGCACACAAGTTATCCCCACCTTGGGAAGGGCCATTTGTGGTCAGCAAGCATTTGAACAACGGGTCACACTACCTTTTCGATGTTCGAGAGCACAAAAACTCACGTAAATCGGAGGAGGAGACCCGTCAGCTGTGGAATATAGCTCATCTTCGGCCTTACTACACTTGAGCCACCGGCTCTCATGATGTACATATCTTGACGATGTATATATTATAAATAATAAAGCAGGACCTCTGTCCTTTTCATCCTCAAAGATCATATGTCTTCATCATCATAACTTCAAAAGATCAAGTGGGGGCTGATCGTATTCGAATCTAGCTTCACCCTCTTGGTACGTCTTATGATCGTATTTGAATCTAGCCATAAGTCTCAAGGTCATTTGGGTGCTTCTTGTTCAAACATAGGTCATATTCGAACCAAAGAGAACATAGCTGTCGGTGCCCTCTTAATCGGCGCAATGCCCAAACCCACTTGGGGGCTTCTTGATCATATTTGAATCATAGCTTAACCCTTCTTGGGTCCGACTCTGATCGTATTCGAATCAGGGTCGTTAGAAACTTCTCAAGGTCATTTGGGGGCTTCCTGTTCAAACATAGGTCGCATTCGAACCAAAGAGAACATAGCGGTCAGTACCCTCTTGATCAGCACAATGCCAAAGCCACTCGGGGCTGCATGGTCGTATTCGAACCCTAGCTTAACCCCTTTGGGATGGTTTACTGATCGTATTCGAATCAGAAGCCTTGATTTTTCTTTCTATTTTTTGCTTGAGTTTGATCTTTCTTTGGATTTGTCTTGAGACCTTTTATGTGTTCATATTTTAAGTCATATGAGGTTTCTGTTTAAGCCGGCTTGACTTTGAACAATAAGTCGCCAGGCATGTGACAAACTCCAATCGAAGTCATGACTCCTAAAAAAATGGGTCATCACCCTTACTGTACAGGTCATCTAAACCGGCAGTAAAATTTGAAATCCCAGGTATGATGTTATCACAGTTATATTGAAAGTTCTGATTCTCATTAGAATTATTTATAACTCATATTTCACATTGATAATTATGTGGGATAATTATGACCCGCCTTGCGGTAAGCCGCCAAGGGTCTTTGTGATCTATCTCTTTGTGCAGGACGGATTACAGGCTTTCTTATGCACAAGGAACAGATAAGTGTAAGATGGAGTAAACATATGATGGCGGCTTAAACAGTGTCAAGGCATCAAAACATGCACGAAGGCACGGCACAGCAAAGTCATTTCTACTCCTATTACATGACTCCCCGAGTCCAAATGATTAACATTGTTTTTCAACAAGACTACAAATATGAACCGCCCGGGTGATCAATTCTCTTGATGGCCCGAAGCTTCCGGATCAGCCATTTCCACTTCTTCGTCATGTTTCCGGTCCTGGAAGGCTGATGACGACCAATCAATGCCACTCAAAGCTTTAAATTAAGCTTCGTCATCAATTAGTCTGGCCGGGTCAACTTCAGGGGCAAAGGTATGCTTACGAATTGGTGGAATCAGACTTGTCAGAGTATACTATGGCATTGGGATCCTCCGGTTCTACGCATCATAACCCGCCTCGTACTTCGTGAGATCCGCCTCGTCAGCAATCAGGGCGGCCACAGGGCGTATTTCTTTCACACAAGCAGCGAAATCTTCCTGTTCAAAAGGTGTGCCATCTTCTTTAAGGCTTGGATACCCAATTGTGATGTCGGCTGATATGTCTCCAACGTATCTATAATTTTTGATTGTTCCATGCTATTATATTACCCCTTTTGGATGTTTATGGGCTTTATTTTACACATTTATATCATTTTTGGGACTAACCTACTAACCGGAGGCCCAGCTCGTATTGCTGTTTTTTTGCCTATTTCAGTATTTCGAAGAAAAGGAATATCAAACGGAGTCCAAACGGAAACCTTCGGGAGCGTGATGGAACGAACGTGATCCAGAGGACTTGGAGTGCAAGTCAAGAAGCAGCCAAGGCCTCCACGAGATAGGAGGGCCCCCCACCTATAGGGCGCGCCCCCTGTCTCATGGGCCCCTCGGGCGTCCACCGATGTACTTCTTCCTCCTATATAAACCTACATACCCCGAAAACATCCAGGGAGCACCTGAAACACAATTTCCACCGCCATAACCTTCTGTATCCGCGAGATCCCTTCTTGGAGCCTTTGCCGACACTCTGCCGGAGGGGGAATCGACCACGGAGGGCTTCTACATCAACACCATAGCCCTTTCGATGAGTTATGAGTAGTTTACCATAGACCTACGGGTCCATAATTATTAGATAGATGGATTCTTCTCTCTTTTTGGATCTCAATACAATGTTCTCCCCCTATCTTGTGGAGATGTCGGAGTAATGGGCCACGGGTAGGCTAACCCGAGCCCCATAACCTTTCGAAACATTAGGGCCGACTGCGCCCCTCAATACCCCGCGATGAAGAGCCGCCTCCTGGGAGGCGGCGGCGGCTGTCCCTCACAGTCGAGTCCCAGGGACGGCTTCGAGTTAAGCCGACTCTTGGCTGGCGACTTCGAGACGAGCCGACTCTTGGCTGGCGACTTCAAGATAAGACGACTATGGGAGTCGGCCCACAACTCCAACCATCTCTTGTCTTCGCCATGATGGCGGGGCGGGGTACGCCATTGCGTGGCCATCTCTAACCTGCCTACGAGGGGCTGGCATGGCTACAGTGCGCCGTATCGCTAGAGATCTCCATCATGGCGCGACACTTTTGCCATGCCTGCCCTGACCTCAGCCTTAGTGGGTGGCGCACTGTGCCCACGACGGCTACCTGTACGGCCCAGAGACGGCGGGACCACCCGTCAGCGGGAGAACAGAAGACGGCGAGAGCGCCCTGAAGGCGGACCCGTGGGAGTCGGCCCCTTGGAGTCGGCCGGCCCCTCCCACGGGCCCCGCACGCCATTAACCAGACAAGACGGGGAATGGCGATAGTGATCGTCTGCCAGACGGCAGCACTATTGCCATGACCCCATGACCAAGCCAGCGTCATCAGAAGCACCGCTACAGCACCAGGCTTGTCAGTGGGGCCCGCTAGTCGGCGGGCCCCAGTAGTCGGCGGAGAAGACGGCGGCCTGAGAGACAGACGACTGGGACCCGCACCCAGCCGGATTACCATTGTATCCCTGGGGGGCAGGCCTATATAAGCCCCCCGGGGCACCCATGCAAGGGGGACAGCCTCTCTAGTATTAGACCGATCATATAGGAAGGAGGGAGCTAGCCTTGCCCTCTTCTACCTCCAGAAAACAGCTCTAGGAGCAACCTTGTAGTCACTTTGCCATAGTGACCATGCGGAGACCCCGCAGAGCAGCAGTAGGGGTGTTATCTCCTCGGAGAGCCCTGAAGCTGGGTAAGATCCGCCGGCGTGCATGTCTTTGCCTCATCCCGCTTCCGGGCACCGGCGACGTTCTACTCGCTCCCACCATGATAAGCCATCCTTTGGCATATGTCGTACCCAACCACCGACATTTGGCGCCCACCGTGGGGCGAGGTGCACCATCGTCCGGAGACCTGCTCTGGACGGGAACCCTGTTCCTCCCTGGTGAGCACAGCCAGCCCGGCACGCCAGACGAAGTCTGCGCCGATGCACTACATGGCGTTGAGATCGCCTGCGCAGCCAGCTGCCTCGCCGAACTTGTCGGCGAGGTTTGCCTCTCCGACGAGCCTGCATCCAACGCAGGCACGGGTGGCCTCGAGAGCCTCCTCGCGGGCCTCCTCAACCACCTCCACGTCTCCAGCGAGCCTGCTGTAGACTTGGAGTCCACAGGCTCCACCGACCCGATGCTGGTCGACTCCGACACCGCGTCGCTCGACGCGTTCCCCACCAACGTGGTGGTCTACGACGAGCCGCTCCCTTGCGCAGGGAGTGGCGGAAGCACCGTCATGGAGGTTCTCGTCCTTGACCATGGCGAGCGCTCCGGCGAAGGCGTTCATGACCCGCTCGACGCGGCTCTGCGAGACCTGTCCGCACCAATTCTGGGAGACGCTGACGCCGAGACACCGGAGGCGCGCTGCCTTCAGCTCATCGAGGGCGCGAAGAAGCTGGCAAGCATGAGATGCTTGTCAGAAGCCTACCAACGTGAGATGGATCGCGCCGTGGGCGGCTCGCCGGCCCCGACTGGGCCTAGCCGCCTAGGCGCGTTCCGGCAACGCAGCGTGGCAATCGCCAATCTGTTTGGGGCCGATCGCCCTGTGTATGCCACGCCTGCGGAGAACATCCGCGCCGCCCAGGCGGCGGCAGACGAGCTCGACAACTTCGAGGGCGAAGAGTGCCTTCTGATGACGGAGCGAGTTCAGCAGCTCCTCGACGCAGCTGCCACGCAGAACGAAGCCGGCTGCTGCATGAAGGCGCCGCGGCGACAAAATGATGACCCGCCACCCCGCCGAGACCAAGGCACAACATCTCGGACGCCGACTGGCAGAGTCCGCAGAAAGAAAGACAAGGAGCCAGCTGTCAGCCACAGTCGGACTCACATCACCATCGAGCGCGACCAAGACGGCCGCCCCAAAGCGGTGGAACGGCGGGGCGACTATCTGCCTCCCCCTCCTCGCAGAGAAAGGCGAGTCTCTCCACCACCCGTAGAGCATCCGACTCTCGGTGATTGCCTTGGCCGCCGAGAGGGAGTCAGAGAGAATGACACCCGCCACCGGATCGACCGACTCCACCGATCCCTGGCGCTAGAAGAAGAAGACGAGTTGGGTCCTCCCTGTTTCGGACCCCGTGTCCGAGATGAGCCTTTTCCCAAAGGGTTCACGCTCCCTCGAGACACGCCCAAGTACACCGGCACCGTGAAGCCGGAGGACTGGCTGATTGATTACTCCACAGCCGTCAATATAGCGAATGGCAACAAGCGTGTTGCCATAAGATATGTTCCGCTCATGCTCCAGGGCATGGCCCGGACATGGTTGAATAGCTTGAAGCCCCGCAGCATCAACAGCTGGGTCGACTTCACCGAGGCCTTCGTCCGCAACTTCACGAGCACGTACAAGCGACCTCCCAAGCCTCGCCAACTCTCCTTGTGCGTGCAAGGCCCCGACGAGTCCACTCGTGACTACCTCACGCGCTGGGCCGAGCTTCGGAACTCTTGCGAGGGCATGCACGAGGTGCAGGCTATCAAGTACTTTACTGCCGGGTGCAGAGAAGGCACCCTCCTCAAGCACAAGCTCCTCTACGACGAGCCGGAGACCCTCGACGAGATGCTGGTCACAGCTGACAAGTACACCACGGCCGACTCCTCCATGAAGGCGGAGATTCAAGTTAGTGCGACTGGCAAAGTAGCCCCTCGGGCTCCAAGAACTCCGGCTGGGGACACCAGTCGGCGGCAGCAGCAAAGCGACCACATGCGAAAAGCCCCACAGCCGGCTTCCAACAGCCGGCAAGTGGCGACAGTCGAAGACCAACAACCGGAGGGGCAGCCTCCGACCAAGCGACAGAAAGGCGACAAGTCCAACTGGTTGCCGGCCTTCTCCTACGAGTAGACTCTAGATGGCCCCTGCAAGTTCCACAGCGGCGCGAAGCCGTCAAATCACACTACCCGGAAATGCCACTGGCTGACCAGAATCGCCAAGGGAGACGACCTACTCCCTCCCCCGCCTGTTGGGCCACCGCCTCCACCGCCGCCCCAGCAGCCGGTTGTCAGGCCAGTCGGCGCGATACAAGATGAGTACCCAGATGAGCATGAAGCCTATGTGGTGTTCACCAGTGTTGCTGACGACCGACGCAGCAGGCGGCTGCAGCAGCAAGAGGTGAATGCAGTCGCGTCAAGCACTCCAGAGTTCATGCACTGGTCCGAAAAGCCTATCAGTTGGAGCAGAGCTGATCACCCAGAGGTGATGCCGAGTCCGGGGTCCTACGCCCTGGTCATAGGCGCCACACTCGCCACAGATAGGCGGGCCGCTCGCTTCTCGCGAGTACTGATAGACGGAGGCAGCAGTATCAACATCCTGTACAAGGATACCATGGAGAAGTTAGGAATCAAGCAAAGACAGCTTCAGAGCAGTCGGACTGTGTTCCACGGCATTGTTCCCGGCCTTTCCTGCTCGCCAATCGGCAAGATCCTGATAGACGTCCTCTTTGGGGACAAAGATCATTTCCGCCGAGAGCCAGTTTGGTTTGAAGTGGTGGACCTCGAAAGCCCGTACCATGCGTTGCTTAGCCGACCTGCTTTGGCCAAGTTCATGGCGGTCCCCCACTATGCCTACCTCAAGATGAAGATGCCGAGTTCCAAGGGGATTCTAACCGTAGCCGGCGACTACAGAAAGTCGTCCGCCTGCGCGGCCGAAAGCAGTCGGCTGGCCGAGTCCTTGGTGATCGCAGCTAAGAAGCGGCTTCTTGATCGGGTTGTGGCGATGGCCGGCAAGCAGCCCGAGATGTCGCCCGACCCCAAGGAGTCGGAAGCAGAAGGATCGTTCAAGCCGGCCAAAGAGACAAAGAAGATACCCTTGGACCCGGAGCACCCGGAGAGGTACGCTGTCATGGGTAAAAACCTTGACAGCAAATAGGAAGGCGAGCTCGTCGATTTCCTCTGTGAGAATCGAGACATCTTCGCATGGTCCCCTAAAGACATGCCAAGTGTACCGACGGAATTCGCCGAGCACAAGTTACATGTCTGGTCTGATGTGAAGCCCGTCAGGCAGCCCTTGCGCCGCCTATCAGAAGAAAAGAGAAGAGTTGTTGGAGAAGAGATAGCCCAGCTCCTGGCCGCCGGCTTCATTATGGAAGTGTTTTTCCCAGAGTGGCTGGCCAACCCAGTCCTAGTGCTAAAGAAGAACAAGCAGTGGCGGATGTGTATCGACTACACAAGCCTCAACAAAGCCTGCCCCAAGGATCCATTCGCTCTGCCGAGAATTGAGCAGGTGATAGACTCCACAGCCGGATGCGAGCTGTTGAGTTTCTTAGATGCATATTCTGGATATCACCAGATCAAGCTGAACCTGGCTAACAGACTAAAGACCGCCTTCATCACGCTGTTTGGTGCCTTCTGCTACCTGACCATGATGTTCGGCTTGAGGAATGCTGGCGCCACCTTTCAGTGTTGCATGCAGAAGTGCCTCCTCAAGCAACTCGGCAGAAATGCCCACGTCTACGTGGATGATGTGGTGGTGAAGACGGAAAAGCGTGGAACACTGTTGGAAGACCTCAAGGAAACCTTTGAGAATCTGCGCCGATTCCAGATCAAGCTCAACCCCGAGAAGTGCATCTTCGGAGTACCAGTCGGCCAACTCCTTGGCTTCCTGGTCTCTGAATGCGGCATAGAGTGCAACCGTGTGAAGATCAAGGCCATCGAGAGGATGGAAGCACCCAGACGACTGCTAGATGTACAAAAGTTCACCGGCTGTTTGGCATCCATTAGCCGATTATCAGTCGTCTGGGCGAGAAGGCTCTCCCCTTATATCAGCTCATGAAGAAGACAACCTTTTTTGAGTGGACTCCCAAGGCGGACGAAGCTTTTCTCTAACTGAAGAAAATGTTGACTACGCCCCTGTGTTGGCGGCTCCGACTCCCAAGGATCCCATGCTCCTGTACATTGCCGCCACCAGCCGGGTAGTCAGCACAGTCATTGTAGTCGAACGCAAGGAGGAAGGCAAGGCGCTACCTGTCCAGAGACCGGTATATTACCTGAGCAAAGTACTGTCGACCTCCAAGCAGAACTACCCCGACTACCAGAAGATGTGCTACGGCGTGCACTTTGCCGCCAAGAAATTGAAGCCTTACTTCCAGGAGCATCCAATCACTGTGGTCTGCACAGCCCCACTTGCCGAGATCATCGGAAGCCGAGATGCTTCTGGCCGAGTGGCCAAGTGGGCCATCAATCTGGCTCCCTACACCATCTACTACCAGCCCCGCACCGCCATCAAGTCGCAAGCGCTGGCCGACTTCCTCATCGACTGGGCAGAGACCCAGTACCTGCCACCAGCGCCCGACTCCACTCATTGGCAGATGCATTTCTATGGCTCCAAGATGCGCACCAGCTTGGGAGCCGGCGTCGTCCTCACTTCCACCAAAGGCAACAAGCTCAGATATGCGCTGCAGATCCATTTTGCCGCCTCCAACAACGTTGCTGAGTACGAGGCGCTCATTCACGGGCTCCGGCTTGCCAAAGAACTCGGCATTCGCCGGATCCTGTGTTATGGCGACTCTGACTTGGTGGTCCAGCAGTCATCTGACGATTGGGACGCCAAGGATGCAAACATGGCGAGCTACCGTTTCCTTATGCAGCAACTCAGCGGATACTTCGAGGGGTGCGAGTTCCTCCACGTGCCAAGGAACGACAACGACCAAGCAGACGCCTTGGCACGAATCGGCTCCACCCGCCAAGCAATACCATACGGCGTCGCCCTTCGGCGCCTCCTCAAGCCGTCTGTCAAGCCTTCACCAGAATCAGACTCCATCTTTGTGCCGGCTCCACCCGAAGAAGTCGGATCCGACTCCAAGAGTGCTCCAGTCGAAACCGGCCTGGGGACTTCAGAACCCGGCCCAGAGACTGCGGCAACCAAACCAATGACTCCAGAACCCGGCCCGGGGACTGCTCTAGTCGGCCCGGGGACTTCGTCAACCCAGCAAGCGGCTGCGGACTCCAACCCGCCGCCTCCCAGCCCAGCCGCCCTCGTCCAAGTTGCGGTACTGGTAGTCGAAGAAATAGCAGCACCCTCATGGGCATAGCCCATCCTCAAGTTCCTGGTGAGCAAAGAACTGCCAACTGAGGAAACCTTGGCTCGGCAAGTGCAACGCCGAGCGGCAGCCTACACCATAGTCAACAGAGAGTTGGTCAGGCACAGTGTCACTGGCGTCTACCAGCGTTGCGTTGAGTCAGAGCAAGGCCAAGCGATTCTCAAACATATCCATGAGGGCGAGTGCGACCACCATGCGGCTTCAAGAGCACTCGTTGCCAAAGCATTCCGGCACGGTTTTTTCTGTACAACTGCCCTAGAAGAGGCCAAAGAATTGGTTCAAAAGTGCAAAGGGTGCCAGAAGTTCCGCTCCAAGCCACATCAGCCGGCTTCGGCACTCAAGACTATCCCCATCGCCTGGCCCTTTGTGGTTTGGGGCCTGGATATGGTGGTACCATTCAAAACAGCCCGAGGCGGCCTAACTCACTTACTCATCGCGGTGGACAAGTTCACAAGTGGATAGAAGTAAGGCCCATCAAGAAGTTGAATGGTCTGACTGCAGTGACTTTCATCGCTGACATCACGACTCGGTACGGCATACCGCACAGCATCATCACCGACAATGGCACAAACTTTGCCAAAGGTGCCTTGGCCCGTTTCTACGCGACTCAGGGCATCCGGCTGGACTTAGCGTCTGTTGCCCATCCGCAGTCAAACAGCCAGGTAGAGCGAGCAAACGGCCTCATCCTGTCTGGCATCAAGCCTCGACTGGTCGAACCACTGGAGCGTTGGGCCGGCTGTTGGCTCGACGAGTTGCCAGCCGTCCTCTGGAGTCTGCGCACGACTCCGAACAAGTCAACCGGCTTCACACCCTTCTTCCTCGTCTACGGTGCCGAAGCCGTCATCCCAACGGACATAGAGTTCGACTCTCCGCGAGTCACCATGTACACCGAGGAAGAAGGAGAAGAAGCACGTCAAGATGGTGTCGATCTGCTGGAAGAGGGCCGGTTGTTGGCACTCAGCCGGTCCAGCATCTACCAGCAGAGCCTGTGCCGATACTACAATAGGAAGGTCAGGCCGAGATCTTTCCAAGAGGACGACCTTGTGCTCCGGCTGATCCAGCGAACAGCCGGCCAACACAAGCTGTCGGCGCCTTGGGAAGGCCCCTTCATTATCAGCAAGGTGCTAGGAAACGACTCCTACTACCTGATCGACGCTCAGAAGCCCCGAGCCTGCAAGAGGGACGACTCCGGCAAAGAAACGGAGCGCCCATGGAATGCAAATCTCCTCCGAAGATTTTACAGTTGATGCAGTATGTATCACGCTACCCTTTGTATTAAAGTACCAAGACTTCGGGCCCCCCGAGACGAGCTCGGGGACTGCCCCCTTTTGTCAATTGTATGATAAGAATTATGCCTTCGAGTACATTACTCTTTGTTATGCCGCTTGGCACCGGGCTCGACTAGTCGGCCCGAGGACTTGCCGCCTCGCGCTATGAAATGCTTCCCGCAGTCAAACAAGTAGTGTGTGGCGCCTAAGCCGTCTCCTGTCAGAAGCCGCAGCTCGCAGAGCGACTGTTTGGTAGGCAGGAGTAAGGAAGAACGGGAGCCCACACAAAAAATGGCTAAGGACCCAAAGCACAAACATAGCCTAAGACGGCCTCCAGCCTCTCTCAAGCAAAGCCGACTCATGAATAGTCGGCTTGCCGCTTTCTTCTAGCCTCTCCTAAGTGAATCCGACTCGTAAGTAGTCGGCTTGCCACTTTCTATCCGACTTGTTAAAAAGACTCTAAAATGGCCAAGTACTTGCCTTCCCAAAGTAGCCAAGCGTTCGATCCAGTGGCAGTCCGCAGAGTGGTTGTCTGGCTGGCAAGGCGGCGACTAAGGGAAGGCGGCAAAGGAAAAAGCCAAAAGAGCAATGAGCAAGGAAAGATAGAACTCGGATAAATATTTACATAACATAGGCCCTTGGCTGAATCTTCAAGTAGAAGTGCAAAATACAGCCCGCGGGCGGAATTGTTCGAATTAACAAAGTTCTTCAAAGGCTACTAAGGCAGATAAAATGAAGGCAAAGACAGCAGCCTAGGAGGCGGCATCCGGGTTCGGAGGGTCGGAGGAGACGGCGGTGTCAGGCGCCGGGGTGGCCGGCTGGGTAGTCTCGGCTTGATCGTCTCCGGCGGCAGCCGCCTTCTCCGGACGCGTCTCGTTGCTGGAGGCGCGGTCGAGCTGAGGCTGGTCGCCTGTTCCGTCTTCTGGCGCCTCCGTCTCACCTTCGTCCTCCGCCTCGCCTTCCTCCTCGGCGCTGGAAGCAATCACCTTCGCCGAGTCCTCGTCGTAATCCGGGTTCATCCCGAACCACTCTGGCGGCGCCTCCCTGCCGTCTTTGGCCCAATCAGGGACGAAGATACTAGTGTTGGCATAGTCGGCGATCACCGCAGCACGAGCGACAAGGGCGTCTTTCACAGCTACCAGCTCTGCCTAGGCCTCTGACCAGAACGCGGCTAGACGGTCCAGGTCCAGCCCTGGATACCACGCCTTGACGAATTCCAAGGCCCGGCGCGCTCCAGCCCGGGCCGAGGAACACTTCCAAGCCTCCAGACGACCGGCTGTGACCTCCAGCCAGTCGGTAGTCCGACTAGCAGTGCACAGAACTGGCATGTCCGGCCACAGGGCGGCAATGGCCTGGGCGCCGGCACGCTGAAGCCGGCGCAACATCCGATGGGCCGGCCACAGACAAGCCTCGATGCTCAGAAGCTGCTCGTCAAGGGTCTAGGGGGCGTTGGCGGCAATCTCTGCACCATCTGCCCTCCGCGCCTCGTGATCTGCCTCGATGGCCTGAGTGGCCGCCTGCGAGTGGCCAGGGAAGAAGTCTACCAAGACAAAAAAGAAGCAAGTCAGAATCAGGAGTCTCCTGACCCGCAGTCGGTGGCTCAAAGAAAGTAAAGAGACTCACCGTCGATGATGTCCTCAATCTCATGAAAACCGGAAGTCAGCTGCGCCTCCTTATCGGTCCAGGAGGAGCGCTCGCTCTCGAACTCGGCCAGGGGCGCAGCCTCTTTCTTCTCTGCCTCCTCCTGCGCCTTCTTCAGCAACTCCTTTTGCTCCGCCAGCTGCGCAGCCAGCAGATCACGCTCTGCGGCGAGCTTGTCGCACTCCTCCCCCTTGGCGCGCAAGGCGGTGTTGGCCTCGTCCAACTGCTGCTGAAGAGTGGCGTTGGCCTCTAAAGAATAAAAAAGAAAGACATTAAGTCATCAACAAGAAAGTCGCTGAGAAGATCCGGCCCGACTGCGCAACAGTCGGCCCGAATCTCGGGGACTACAGCCCGCGGGTGCGCCAGCGCGCCCCCGCGAAGAAGAAGGAAGACTCACTCCGACTCTCTGACAAGTCGGCAGTCGGCTTGCCCAGCTCCTCAACATTGCGGTTGAAGGCAGTGACGCGGAGGTTGTGGTACTCCTGCAATAAGAATTTTTAGAGGAAGATAAGTATCGGAACTCGCCAGAAGGAGTTCCGAGCCGCCTGCTCAGCAGCTGGCCCGAAACTCGGGGACTACACCCAGTGGGTGCGCTGGCGCGCCCCCACAGAGAAGAACAAACAAAAGCAAAGTCAAAAATGAAGCATACCCGGATGGCTACTAGATGGCGTCGCCTTCGGCTCGCAGCTTCGCCTGGACGTCCAGAAGCGCCTGGTTCAGCGGGCCCATGCCACCTCCTCGCACCCACCCAACGGGCGCGGCGCTCGTCGCCTTGGCGTCTGGGATGGCCGAGCTGGCGGCGCCGGTCTCCAACGGGCGTGGCGTCGAAGTCGCCTTCTCGAGGCGGCGGCGTACTGGCGAGGCGACTTGAAGGAGCAGCCTCGCCACGGACTCGTCCTCAGTCGGCGGCACCGGCGGGCCTGCCGGCTGTTTACCTTGCGCACCCCCAGACGGCGGCGGAGGCGGCGGAGGCGGCGGTGGTGGCACGATTGTATCCGACATGGAGCCATCGCCACTCTCCCTCTCCATGGAGGGGTTATCACCGCCGGCTTCCCCAGTCTGCCCCGTGAACTCCGAGGGCGGCTGCACGGAGTTCAGCGGGATAACGAGCAATGCCGACTAGAGGAGCGCCACCTCCTCAGCTCGCCGCCTTGCCGCCACGGCGGCTTCAGCCTCGTCCAGCTTCCTTTGGGCGGAGGCAGTCGCCTTCTCGGCTTCCGCCTTCTCCAGACGGGTGGCTTCGTCCTCATCGCGCTTCTCCCGCGCGTTCCGCTCCGTCGCCTCCCGAAGGTCGGCGGCGGGATCTATCCGCTGAGTACTGGCGGAGGTCTCTACCGACCCCATGACGGAAGCGGCGGCGACCCTCTCGAAGGTGAGGGGAGCCCTGAGGCGAAGAAAGCATGTAAAAGATTTGGACAAAAATCCACCAAGAGCGAAACAAGTCAAGAGCGGAGGCACTTACGCGGAGACCAGTGGCGGCTTCTTCACTTCCTTGCGGAAGCGATTGGCCTTCGCGATCGCCTCCTCCCTCTGAGTCACAGCGGCCGCCCCCTTGAGCTTCTTCGGCCGGCCGCCAAGAAAGCTCGGCCCGGCCCGGCGCCTCTTCGCGCCGCCTTGACCACCCAAGCCGGCGGCGGAACTCGCGCTCGACTGGCCGGCCCTTGATTGGTGGCGCGGGGCGGCTTCCCCCTCGGCATCGTCATCAGGCCAGTCGGCAAAGGTGGCCGACGGCCTGAAGCCTCCTCCTCCTCCTCCTTCGGCGTCGGCCTCCATCGCCGCGGCCCCCAAGTCCGGGCTGTTGATGTCGCTCTCCGCTCAATCGGGGACGAACTGGCGGGCCGAGCCTGCGGTGCTGACTGAAGGCTGGATGAGGGGGTTCTGACTCAAGAAAAACCAAAAAGATTAGAAGTCGGATTCGGCTGCAAAGAAGACAAAAGAAGAAGAAAGACGACTTACGACAGGCGGGGGGTTGGCGCGTGAGTACGGCTCCTTGCCGAACTGCCAAGTTGCCGCGAGGTTGCAGTTTGAGATATAGTTCACCATGTCCGCCACCTCCGCATGGGGCATGTCCTTGGAGCAGAGCCGACTCGGATCCTGGTGGCCGCTCATCTGATAGATCAGATGAGGTCAGCCTTGAAGCCGGAGAACTCGGCGCGCCACGAAGGCGGCCAACAAGTCGGACCCAGTCAAGCCCTCCGACTGCGTCAGAACTCGGAGTCGCGCGACGGCGGCGGCACCAGCGGGAGTCAGCGTCTTGATCCGGTGGGACCAGTTGGGGAGCCTCCCAGCTGGTGCGCCGGCTTCGAAAGGTGGCAGGTTGACCCAGTCGCCGCCTGCGGCAACGTTCTTCACATAGAAGTAAGAACGCTGCCACATCTTCACCGACTTGATCAGCGGGATGGCGGGGAACGGATTGTCGGCCACCGACCTCCGCATCACGATGAAAGCGCCACACTGGGCCGGCACGCCGGCGATGTGCGTGACGAGCTTCGACTGAAAGAACTCTCCCCATAGTTCGATTGTGGGGAGAACACCGAGGAAGCCTTCGCACCAGGTGGCGAAGGTAGCCAGCAGCAGCACCGTGTTTGGGGTGAGGTGGTGCGGCTGGAGCCCGTGGAACTCCAAGAAGGAGCAAAAGAAGCCGCTCGCCAGCAGCCCCAGGCCGCGCAGGAGGTGCGAGTGGAATACGACCCGCTCGCCCTCCTCCGGCGCCGGCAAGATTTACCTCTCCGGCGCGGCACGGGCTCACACTAGGTCCGCGCAGGGGAGGCGACGCGTCTTGCGGAGGAACTCAATTATGTCGTCGTCCACCTCGGAGCCGTCCCAAACGCCGGAGCGCACGGCAACAGGTGCGGCGGCGGAGGAGGAGCTCATCGTCACAAGCATGGCGTACCTCGGTGCGGCGGCGACGAGAGGAAGAAGAGGCAAGAAGGAAGCAAGGGGAGTAGGGGAGATGGGCGCGCATGCTTCGCCGCTCCCTTCCTCCCGCCAACTTATAGGCTCATAGGGCTGAGAAGCCGATGGGGCGGGCGTGGGATTAACTGTGCCCCGGCCCCCACGCCCCCCACGATTTACCACAAGCAGTAACTACGTGAAGTTACGGCATGGGAAACCCAACCGTCCACACGACCGCAGCAAATCTGCTCGCGTGCCGAGGCACGGTAGTGGCGGGCCCCGCCTGAGGTCCTGTCCTGTCGCGCGCGTGGGTGGGCAGACTGACCCTGCCATGTGGCGCCATGCGACGCACCCGCAATGGGCGGCTGCCAGAAAGCTTATCAGGCACGCCACCTGGACCCCGCCGCGACATTCAAACCCTCTAAGAGGCTCGACGGGCTTCTGCGAGTCCGACTCCAGCTAGTCAGCCTGGAGGAAGACGGCGAGCGAGGCCGAGATTCCACCCCCGGAGAGATGAAACTATTGAGGCTCCCCGGCACGTCTCCCGCGGCGCCTCACCAGCTTCGGGGACTACTGTCGGAGTAATGGGCCACGGGTAGGCTAACCCGAGCCCCAGAACCTTTCAAAACATCAGGGCCGACTGCACCCCTCAAGACCCCGCAATGAAGAGCCGCCTCCTGGGAGGCGGCGGCAGCTGTCCCTCACAGCCGAGTCCTAGGGACGGCTTCGAGTTAAGCCGACTCTTGGCTAGCGACTTCGAGACGAGCCGACTCTTGGCTGGCGACTTCAAGATAAGACGACTATGGGAGTCGGCCCGCGACTCCAACCATCTCCTGCCTTCGCCACGATGGCGGGGCGGGGTACAGCCATTGCGTGGTCGTCTCTACCCTGCCTACGAGGGGCTGGCATGGCTACAGTGCGTCGTATCGCTGGAGATCTCCATTGTGGCGCGGCACTGTTGCCATGCCTGCCCTGACCTCAGCCTCAGTGGGCGGCGCACTGTGCCCACGACGGCTACCTGTACGACCCAGAGACGGCAGGACCACCCGTCAGCGGGAGAACAGAAGACGGCGAGAGCGCCCCGAAGGCGGACCCGTGGGAGTCAGCCCCTTGGAGTCGGCCGGCCCCTCCCACGGGCCCCGCAGGCAGTTAACCAGACAAGACAGGGAATGGCGACAGTGATCGTCTGCCAGACGGCGGCACTGTTGCCATGACCCCATGACCAAGCCAGCGTCATCAGAAGCACCGCTACAGCACCAGGCCTGTCAGCGGGGCCCGCCAGTCGGCGGGCCCCAGTAGTCGGCGAAGAAGATGGCGGCCTGAGAGACAGTCGGCTGCGACCCGCACCCAGCCGGATTACCATTGTATCCCGGGGGGCAGGCCTATATAAGCCCCCCGTGGCACCCATGCAAGGGGGCAGCCTCTCTAGTATTAGACCGATCATATAGGAAGGAGGGAGCTGGCCTTGCCCTCTCCTACCTCCAGAAAACAGCTCTAGGAGCAACCTTGTAGTCACTTTGCCATAGTGACCATGCGGAGACCCCGCAGAGCAGCAGTAGGGGTGTTATCTCCTCGGAGATCCCTGAAGCTGGGTAAGATCCGCCGGCGTGCATGTCTTCGCCTCGTCCCGCTTCCGGGCACCGGCGATGTTCTACTCGCTCCCACCATGATAAGCCATCCTTTGGCATATGTCGTACCCAACCCCCGACAGGAGATTTATTTGATGTAATCTCTTTTTGCAGTTTGTTTGTCAAGATCCGATGAATTGTGGGTTTATGATCAAGTTTATCTATGAATAATATTTGAATCTTCTCTGAATTCTTTTATGTATGATTGAGTTATCTTTGCAAGTCTCTTCGAATTATTAGTTTGGTTTGGCCTACTAGATTGATCTTTCTTGCCATGGGAGAAGTGCTTAGCTTTGGGTTCAATCTTGCGGTGTTCTTACCCAGTGACAGAAAGGGTTGCAAGACATGTATTGTATTGTTGCCATCGAGGATAAAAAGATGGGGTTTATATCATATTGCTTGAGTTTATCCCTCTACATCTTGTCATCTTTCTTAATGCGTTACTCTTTTCTTATGAACTTAATACTCTAGATGCATGCTGGATAGCGGTCGATGTGCGGAGTAATAGTAGTAGATGCAGGCAGAAGTCGGTCTACTTGTTGTGGACGTGATGCCTATATACATGATCATGCCTAGATAATCTCATAATTATTCGCTTTTCTATCAATTGCTTGACAGAAATTTGTTCACCCACCATAATACTTATGCTCTTGAGAAAAGCCTCTAGTGAAACCTATGGCCCCCGGGTCTATCTCTTATCATATTTGCTTCCAATCTACTTTTATTTGCATCTTTATTTTATGCATCTATATTATAAAATACCAAAAATATATTTATCTTATCATATTATCTCTATCAGATCTCACTTTTGCAAGTGGCCGTGAAGGGATTGACAACCCCTTTATTGCGTTGGTTGCGAGTTCTTTGTTTGTTTGTGTAGGTTCGTGGGACTTGTTGAGGAGCCTCCTACTGGATTGATACCTTGGTTCTCAAAAACAAAGGGAAATACTTACGCTACTCTATTGCATCACCCTTTCCTCTTCAAGGAAAACCAATGCAAGGTCAAGACGTAGCAAGAAGGATTTCTGGCGCTGTTGCCGGGGAGGTCTTCGCTCAAGTCAAGACATACCAAGTACCTATCACAAACTCATCTCCCTCGCATTTACATTATTTGCCATTTGCCTATCGTTTTCCTCTCCCCCACTTCACCCGTGCTGTTTTATTCGCCCTCTCTTTCCCAATCTCCTCTCTTTTCCATTTGCCATTTTCTGTTTGCTTGTGTGTTGGATTACTTGTTGCCATGGCGCAAGATAATACCAAATTGTGTGATTTCTCGAATACTAATAATAATGATTTCCTTAGTACTCCGATTGCTCCTCCTAATGATGTTGAGGCTTGTGAAATCAATATCGCTTTGCTGAATCTTGTTATGAAAGATCAATTCACCGGCCTTCCTAGTGAAGATGCCGCTACTCATCTAAACAACTTTGTTGATTTGTGTGATATGCAAAAGAAGAAAGATACAGATAATGATATTGTTAAATTGAAGTTATTTCCTTTTTCACTTAGAGATCGTGCTAAAGTTTGGTTTTCGTCTTTGCCTAAAAATAGTATTGATTCTTGGAACAAGTGCAAAGATGCTTTTATCACTAAGTATTTTCCTCCCGCTAAGATCATCAATCTTAGGAACGATATTATGAATTTTAAACAACTTGATCATGAACATGTTGCCCAATCTTGGGAAAGAATGAAATTGATGATTCAAAATTGCCCTACTCATGGTTTGAATTTATGGATGATCATACAAAAATTTTATGCCAGTTTGAACTTTGCTTCTAGAAATCTCTTAGATTCGACCGTGAGAGGCACGTTTATGGAAATCACGTTAGGAGATGCTACAAAACTTCTTGATAATATTATGGCTAATTATTCTCAATGGCACACCAAAAGATCTTCTAGTAAAAAGGTGCATGCTATAGAAGAAATCAATGTTTTGAGTGGAAAGATGGATGAACTTATGAAGTTGTTTACTACTAAAAATACTCCTCTTGATCCCAATGATATGCCTTTGTCTACTTTGATTGAGAATAATAATGAATCTATGGATGTGAATTTTGTTGGTAGGAATAGTTTTGGAAACAATGCCTATAGAGGAAACTTTAATGCTAGACCGTTCCCTAGTAATTCCTCTAATAATTATGGAAATTCCTACAATAATTCTTATGGTAATTTTAATAAGATGCCCTCTGATTTTGAGAATAGTGTGAAAGAATTTATGATTTCTCAAAAGAATTTTAATGCTTTGCTTGAAGAAAAATTGCTCAAAGTTGATGATTTGGCTAGGAACGTTGATAGACTTTCGCTTGATGTTGATTCTCTTAAAATTAGATCTTCTTCTCCTAAGCATGATATCAATGAGTCTCTCAAAGCAATGAGAATTTCCATTGATGAGTGTAAGGAAAGAACCACTAGATTGCGTGCTAAGAAAGATAGCTTTATAAAAGCGTGTTCTTCTAGTTTCCATGAAAATAATGATGAAGATCTTAAAGTTATTGATGTGCCCCCTATTATATCTTTGTTTTGCAATATGAATCTTGAAAATAATGGGACTGGAGATGAGTCAACTTTATTTGGAAGGCGTCCCAAGAATTCGGAGTTTTTAGATCTTGATGCTAAATTTGGTAAAAGTGGGATTAGAGAGGTCATGACTTTAAATAGTATTGAACCCACTATCTCGGATTTCAAGGATTTTGATTATGATAATTGTTCTTTAGAAAGTTGTATTTCTTTGTTGCAAGCCGTTGTTAATTCTCCACATGCTTGTAGTCAAAATAAAGCTTTTACCAAACATATCGTTGATGCCTTGATGCAATCTTTTGATGAAAAACTTAATTTGGAAATTTCTATACCTAGAAAACTTAATTATGAGTGGGAACCTACTATAAAGATTAAAATTAAAGATTATGAGTGTTTTTCTTTGTGTGATTTGGGTGCTAGTGTTTCCACGTTTCCGAAAACTTTATGTGATATTCTAGGTTTCCATGATCTTGATGATTGCTCTCTAAATTTGCACCTTGCAGATTCCACCATTAAAAAGCCAATGGGAAGGATCAATGATTTTCTCATTGTTGCGAATAGAAATTTGGTGCTTGTGGATTTTATCGTTCTTGATATAGATTGTAATCTTTCTTGCCCTATTATTCTTGGTAGACCTTTCCTTAGAACGATTGGCGCGATTATTGATATGAAGGAAGGGAATATTAGATTCCAATTTCCATTAAAGAAAGTCATGGAGCACTTTACAAGAAAGAAAGTCAAATTACCTTATGAATCTATCATGCGGGCTACTTATGAATCAAGTGCCAAAGATGGCACTACTTAGATCTATCTTCGCTTTTATGCCTAGCTTGGGGCGTTAAACGATAGCGCTAGTTGGGAGGCAACCCAATTTTCTTTATTTTTTTGTTTTTGTTCCTGTTTAGTGTTAAGTTTTGTTTCTACTTTCTGTTTAGATGTGTTTTTATCTTTTATTTAGTGTTTGTGCCAAGTATAACCTATAGGATAAACTATGATGATAGTTGTTTTGATTCTGCTGAAAAACAGAAACTTTGTGCTCACGAGAAAAAATTCAATAAATCACAGAAACGTGCTTTTGCATTTATTATTTTTGCTGATGATTAATAAACAAATTGTCCAGTTTGTACTATTTTGGTAGGATTTTTAGAGTTCCAGAAGTTTGCGTTAGTTACAGATTGCTACAGACTGTTCTGCTTTTGACAGATTCTGTTTTTCGTGTGTTGTTTGCTTATTTTGATGCATCTATGGCTAGTAAAATAGTTTATAAACCATAGAGAAGTTGGAATACAGTAGGTTTAGCACCAAAATAAATAAAGAATGAGTTCATTACAGTACCTTATGTGGTGGTTTTGTTTTCTTTCACTAATGGACCTTATGAGATTTCCTGTTGAGTTTTGTGTTGTGAAGTTTTCAAGTTTTGGGTAAAAATTTGATGTACTATGGAATAAAGGGTGGCAAAAGCCTAAGCTTGGGGATGCCCAAGGCACCCCAAGATATTCAAGAATAGCCAAAAGCCTAAGCTTGGGGATGCCCCCGGATGGCATCCCCTCTTTCATCTTCGTTCATTGGTAACTTTACTTGAAGCTATATTATTATTCGCCACATAATATGTGTTTTTCTTGGAGCATCGTGTATTATATTAGTCTTTGCTTGTTAGTTTACCACAATCATCCTTGCTGTAACACACCTTTTGGGAGAATCCTATTTTCTTAGGATTTGATAGAATACTCTATGTGCTTCACTTATATCTTTTGAGCTAGATAGTTTTTGCCCTAGTACATCACTTATATCTTTTAGAGCACGGTGGTGGATTAATTTTGAAGAAATTATTGATCTCTCATGCTTCACTTATATTATTTTGAGAGTCTTTTAGAACAGCATGGTATTTGCTATGGTTATAATTTGGTCCTAGAAGATGAGCATCCAAGTTGGGTATAATAAAAACTATCATATGAAGTGAATTGGATGCTATGATCAACTTGATACTTGATAATTGTTTTGAGATAGGGAGGTAGTGATATTAAAGTCATGCTAGTTGGGTGATTATGAGTTTAAAGAATGCTTGTGTTGAAGTTAGCAAGTCCTGTAGCATGCACGTATGGTTAAAGTTGTGTAACGAATTTGAAGCATGAAGTGTACTTGGCTTGTGCATCCTTATGAGTGGCGGTCAGGGACGAGCGATGGTCTTTTCCTACCAATATATCCCCCTAGGAGCATGCGCGTAGTGCTTGGTTTTTGATGACTTCTAAATTTTTGCAATAAGTATATGAGTTCTTTTGACTAATGTTGAGTCCATGGATTATACGCACTTTTACCTTTCCACCATTGCTAGCCTCTTCGGTACCGTGCATTGCCCTTTCTCACCTTGAGAGTTGGTACATACTTCACCGGTGCGTCAAAACCCCGTGATACGATACGCTCCATAACACATAAACCTCCTTATATCTTCCTCAAAACAGCCACCATACCTACCTATTTATGGCCATGCAACTTTCCACTGTTTCGTTTATCATCATCATGACATACATTACTTTTGTCATATTGCCATTGCATGATCATGTAGTTGACATCGTATTTGTGGAAAAGCCACCATGCATTATTTTTCATACATGTCGCTCTTGATTCATTGCACCATCCCGGTACACCGCCGGAGGCATTCATATAGAGTCATATCTTGTTCTAGTTTCGAGTTGTAATTCATATGTTGTAATCAATAGAAGTGTGATGATCATCATTATTAGAGCATTGCCCAAAAAAAAAGAAAAAAAAAGAAGAAAGGCCAAAAGAAAAAAAAAAGAAAGGCCCAAAAAAAGAAAATAAAGAAAATAAATAAATAAAAGGGCAATGCTACTATCTCTTTTTCCACACTTGTTCTTCAAAGTAGCACCTTGCTCTTCATGTAGTGAGTCTCATATATTGTGCTTCAAAGTAGCACCATGTTCTTCATGTAGAGAGTCTCATAAGTTGTCTTTTTCATACTAGTGGGAATTTTTCATTATAGAACTTGGCTTGTATATTCCTACGATGGGCTTCCTTAAATGCCCTAGGTCTTCGTGAGCAAGCAAGTTGGATGCACACCCACTAGTTTTCTTTTGTTGAGCATTCACTTATAGCTCTAGTGCATCCGTTGCATGGCAATCCCTACTCCTCATGTTGACATCAATTGATGGGCATCTCCATAGCCCGTTGATTATCCTCGTCAATGTGAGCTTTTTTCTCCTTTTTTGTCTTCTCCACACAATCCCCATCATCATATTCTATTCCACCCATAGTGCTATATCCATGGCTCATGCTCATGTATTGCGTGAAGGTTGAAAAAGTTTGAGATTATTTAAGTATGAAACAATTTCTTGGCTTGTCATCGGGGGTATGGAAGTTGGGAACATCTTTGTGTGACGAAAATGAAGCATAGCCTAACTATATGATTTTGTAGGGATGAACTTTCTTTTGCCATGTTATTTTGAGAAGACATGATTGCTTTGATTAGTATGCTTGAAGTGTTGCTATTTCTTTTATCAATATGAAATTTTATTTTGAATCATTTGGATCTGAACATTCATGCCACAATAAATAAAATTACATTAAAAATTATGCTAGGTAGCATTCCACATAAAAAATTCTCTTTTTATCATTTACCTACTCGAGGACGAGCAGGAATTAAGCTTGGGGATGCTTGATACGTCTCCAACGTATCTATAATTTTTGATTGTTCCATGCTATTATATTACCCCTTTTGGATGTTTATGGGCTTTATTTTACACATTTATATCATTTTTGGGACTAACCTACTAACCGGAGGCCCAACCCGTATTGTTGTTTTTTTGCCTATTTCGGTATTTTGAAGAAAAGGAATATCAAACGGAGTCCAAACGGAATGAAACCTTCGGGAGCGTGATTTTTAGAACGAACGTGATCCAGAGGACTTGGAGTGCAAGTCAAGAAGCAACCGAGGCCTCCACGAGATAGGAGGGCGCCCCCCCCCTATAGGGCGCGCCCCCTGTCTCATGGGCTCCTCGGGCGTCCACCGACGTACTTCTTCCTCCTATATAAACCTACGTACCCCGAAAACATCCAGGGAGCACCTGAAACACAATTTCCACCGCCGTAACCTTCTGTATCCGCGAGATCCCATCTTGGAGCCTTTGCCGGCACTCTGTCGGAGGGGGAATCGACCACGGAGGGCTTCTACATCAACACCATAGCCCTTTAGATGAGTTGTGAGTAGTTTACCACAGACCTACGAGTACATAGTTATTAGCTAGATGGCTTCTTCTCTCTTTTTGGATCTCAATACAATGTTCTCCCCCTCTCTTGTGGAGATCTATTTGATGTAATCTCTTTTTGCGGTGTGTTTTGTCAAGATCCGATGAATTGTGGGTTTATGATCAAGTTTATCTATGAATAATATTTGAATCTTCTCTTAATTCTTTTATGTATGATTGAGTTATCTTTGCAAGTCTCTTCGAATTATCAGTTTGGTTTGGCCTACTAGATTGATCTTTCTTGCCATGGGAGAAGTGCTTAGCTTTGGGTTCAATCTTGTGGTGTTCTTACCCAGTGACAAAAAGGGTTGCAAGACACGTATTGTATTGTTGCCATCGAGCATAAAAAGATGGGGTTTATATCATATTGCTTGAGTTTATCCCTCTACATCATGTCATCTTTCTTAATGCGTTACTCTGTTCTTATGAACTTAATACTCTAGATGCATGCTGGATAGCGGTCAATGTGTGGAGTAATAGTAGTAGATGCAGGCAGGAGTCGGTCTACTTGTTGTGGACGTGATGCCTATATACATGAACATGCCTAGATAATCTCATAATTATTCGCTTTTCTATCAATTGCTTGACAGTAATTTGTTCACCCACCGTAATACTTATGCTCTTGAGAGAAGCCTCTAGTGAAACCTATGGCCCCCGGGTCTATCTCTTATCATATTTGCTTCCAATCTACTTTTATTTGCATATTTATTTTCTGCATCTATATTATAAAATACCCAAAATATATTTATCTTATCATATTATCTCTATCAGATCTCACTTTCGCAAGTGGCCGTGAAGGGATTGACAACCCCTTTATTGCGTTGGTTGCGAGTTCTTTGTTTTGTTTTTGTAGGTTCGTGGGACTTGTTGAGGAGCCTCCTACTGGATTGATACCTTGGTTCTCAAAAACTGGGGGAAATACTTACGCTACTCTGCTGCATCACCCTTTCCTCTTCAAGGAAAACCAACGCAAGCTCATGACGTAGCATCGGCCGGGTCTAGTTCCGGAAGCCAAGCTTTGGCCCGGCTTAACGCGGCCACAGCTCCGGCTCTCGCAGATGATCGCCTCAGTTCAGTGAACCGTTGGGGCAGCACAGAAAGCTTCATAAGTATATCCGCCAAAAGTGGGAGGACTTCATTAGACAGGGCCACTGTGGCTAAGGCGCGCTGAGATCCGGTGTAGAGTTGCTCCACCAGCGTATAAACCACCTTAAGCTTTATCAACATGTCCTGGTTGAGATTTGAACTCTTGGGGCCTGCATAGCAATGTTAGGTGCATTGATAACAATTTACATGATCATTGGAAAGTTTCAATTATGTATAACTTGCAGGGCGACTTACCAAAGATTGTTGTAACCATCTGGGTCACGTGGCGTTTTAAGCCAGACAGTTCATTGGTCGCCTTTTCAAGAGCTGCCTCTGCCTTGTCAGCTCATTGGGTTAAGTCATTATTTTCATCAGCCCAAGTTTTTCTCTCCACCTCAAAGTCGGCCTTCAGCTTCTCTTGTTCAGATACACTGAATTCAAACTTGGAGTTGGCCCTTTGGGTTTCTGTCTCTTGTGATTGCAGGCAGTTCTTCAAGTCAGATATTTTTGATTGAAATTGATTGGTGGCGACCTGCACAAATACCGGGTCACAATCATGACCATTAGCATATCATA
Organism: Triticum aestivum; assembly: GCF_018294505.1. NCBI lineage: Eukaryota > Viridiplantae > Streptophyta > Magnoliopsida > Poales > Poaceae > Triticum > Triticum aestivum. The sequence continues at coordinate 117,118,989 of NC_057801.1, read as the reverse complement.
TTCAAGTCCCAAGCACCTTGCAAGCAAGAGTACTTGACACTTGGGGGCTAATGTCTACCGCAGAAGTTTATCTACAGTGGCGGTTCATGAGATTGGCGGTTCATGAGAATAAGTCCCAAGAACCTTGCAAGCAAGGGTACTTGACACTTGGGGGCTAATGTCTACCGCAGAAGTTTATCTATAGTGGCGGTTCATGAGATTGCCGGTTCACAAGATTAAAGTCCCAAGCACTTTGCAAGCAAGACTACTTGGCACTTGGGGGTTAATGCATATTGCAGTTCAAAATATACAAGTGATGTATTCTACGCAAACATGTGAAGGACCGGCTCATTCATTTTTGATTAAACCGGCCCTTGGGGGCTACGGATTAAGCCGGATTTTTCAGGTTTGACCAAAGGATATTACCAAAGATTATATGTTTGTTCTAAAGTCTACAGCATATTGATCATAAGCAATAGACTTGGGGGCTAGCATAATAAGGGCGATTCAAGGAAAAGAGGAGATCATACCTCAAATTTATGGTGCATCTGCTTCACCATGTCGATTTTGACGTCACGGCTGTTGTGCACTTGACTAAGATAGCCAGACAAAACTTCCCCAACGCTCATGTGAGAGTAATCAACAATGTAAAATCTAACCTTGCGGCGTTCCAGGAGTTCTTCTTTGCCAGAGCACTTGGCGAGCATAGTAGGCCTTCCCGGCTCAAATAGCTGGTCTTGGTAATTTCAACATCAGCGTCTTGAGGGTCACCTGTTTTGACAGGGCTAGAAACTTCAGGGTTTTCAGAGCCATCAAGAGCTTGCTCAGCAGGCGGGTCAGTGGCTGATGTTGGCGGTTCATGTGCCAGCTCAGGCGGCGGTTCAGTAGCAGAGGCTTCAGGAACGGCCGTTTGAAGTGCTGGTTCTTTGAGAATTGACTCGTCGACCGGCTTGTCCTTCTTGGCCTTCTTGCTAACCTTTGCTTTGCCGCAACATAAGATCAAAAGGTCAGTATAAGCATAAAAATTCAAAGTACAAGATAGGTAAGTCATCATTACCCTGGAGCGGTCTTGAAAGCCGGCAAATTGAATTGAATTGATTCGCCGGAGGAAGCAGATGTTTCCTGATAATTCGAGTCAGAAGGGTTCAGTGGCTGACGAGTGAGACCCGCCAAAGGATAAGAGGAATCTAAGACGGGGATGACCTCATTCCGACGTTTTCTTCATGTATTGGGTAGACCGGAGGAGAGTTCCGCGTCTTTGGTGGTCCGAGTCTGTCTCCGGCTCTCATGAATCTGTCGATTCAAAAGAAATTGAGGATCTTGATAAGCTAAGGGATGTGAAAATCTTACTTTTCGGGTTACTTGGCGGATTTTTGGGCACGGCAAAGGCTCTGAGTCGGAGGAAATAATATTTACCTCTTCATCCACCCCGTGACTCGTGCCCGTGTCATCCTAATCATAATCAGTATCAATAAGGTGATTAAAAAATGAGCCAAGAGAGTCAAGGGCTACCTCCGACTCAGAAGAGTCATCTAGCTGAAGTTGCTCAGAAGCACTGGGTTTCTTTCCATGTCTCTTCACGGCGGCTCTCCTAGCGGCTCTCTTGGCCTTCCTGGCTCTTTTTGCAGCCTCATGATCATATTTTACTTTCTAGAATTTGTCATCAGCCTATGAAAGTCAGCAAAAGTTTGAGTATAGGCAAAACATCAATATTGGAAATGATTTTGTTCAGCTTGGCGACTTACAGCTGGAGCCGGGTTGGCTTGGCGGAAAGGGCTTAAGCCCACCTTGCCGCACTCTACTAGGCTTTCATTGAGAGACTTGGTCATGTCATTGATGACGTGATCAGGCAAATTATCAGGAGTGTGTCGTAGAGGATCATCTTTCTTGCCTGAATAATTGCACATTAGACTAGGGTGGCAGCTTAATGGAATGATCCGCCAGGCGAGCCAGACCCGGACCAATTCAATGCCTTTTAACCCGTTCCCCATAAGAGCTTTGATTTTGGCCAAGGTGGGGGCGAGCGTTTTGCGTTCGGCGGCTGATATCTTGTCAGGAAGTGGATGATTGGAATCAAGCAACAAGGCGCAAAAACCGGGCAGAGGATTCTCATCAGTCGGAGAGGTGTCTTGGCAATAAAACCACGTTTGGTTCCAGTCTTTAGGATGGCTTGGCGGATTGGCATAGGGAAAAATGACGTCTCTCCGACGCTGGATTGAGACACCACCAAGTTCCAAGCTATGTCCGCTGGCACATTCATTTTGGCGGTTCAAGTAGAATAACTCTCTGAAGAGTAGCAGGTTGGGTTCTTCTCCAAGATATACCTCGTTGAACACTTGAAAATTACAAATGTTAGACATGGAATTGGGTCCGATGTCTTGAGGACGGAGATCAAAGAAGTGCAGGACGTCCTAAAGAATTTTGAGCCGGGTGGTGAGAAACCCCGGTTCATATGATCCGTGAAGACAATCACTTCCCCTTCCTTGGGTTGAGGTCTCTCTTCTGTCGGGTCAGGGGCACAGTACGACATGACATCCCTTTTCGGTAGATAGCCGACTTTCACAAAGTCTTCAAAAGTCTGCTCAGTGACAATGTACGGGAACCAGTTGCATGAGGTGTTTGTCTTAGGCGGTATTGTGATGGAAGCCTAAGGAAGGATAAAAATTTCGGTTCAAATTTAAGCCGGAGAAAATATTACAGTGCATATTCAAGATGGCGGCTTATAAAGGGGCCTAATGATATAAGGCTAATTATGTCAGATTATTTAAGCCGCCATGGGCATCATAAGTAGTCAAGATTATTTAAAGCCGCCATGGGCGGTCAAGATTATCAACTGAGACGCCTCGATTCTCGGGATGATCATTAAATATAAGGATCCATTGAGGTATATTGGACAAGGCATAAATTGATGACAGATGATGTCATGGCGGGTTACCACAAATCCAAATGATGACATCATGGCGGGTTACAAAAATTTCATAAGCAAAGAGCAGAAGATTTTTCTGAAGTGTTGAAGATTGACATGAACTAGTTCAAATCAATCTGGGGCCTAATGTTGGGGATATAACTATTAGGCATGACCCGCCCAAAAGGGGCCGGGTCACACCAATGACGAAGCCCACTGAAGACACTTGAAGATGGCGGTTCACTTAAAGGCCCAAGGCCCAGAGGCGACTTAAGGCCTGTAGAGAGAAACCGCCATGTATGTATAACTTGTATTGTAAGATAGGAATAGAGAGAGACCAAGCCGGACACTGTTTATGAACCGGTCGGGACTCTGTGAGCCGCTGGGCGTCAACCTTTGTATATAAAGGGACGACCCGACGGCGGTTCAGGGCAAGTAACATCAAGTTGAGAACTAGGTCAATCGGATTCGCTCCCTGGTTATCGAGACATAAGCAATCCCACCCAAAACTGGATCGTAGGCTTTTACCTTCACCGCAAGGGGCCGAACCAGTATAAACCTCGTGTCCTTTGTCCCGTTTAACCCCTTTAAGTTTCCTAGTTGCGATGGCTCCACGACTAAGTCCTTACGCTAGGACATCTGACGTAACAATTCCACGACACACGTTGTCCTAGTCTTTTTAGAATTTTTAGAGTTTTGGAATTATGATCAATATTTAGATTGCTACAGACTATTATGTTTTTGACAGATTCTGTTTTCATTGCACTGTGTGTTTATTTTGATGGATCTATGGATTGTATCGGGGGTATAAGCCATGGTAAAGTTAGAATACAGTAGATATAATGCAATAAAAAATATGAATGTGTTTGCAACAGTACTTAAAGTAGTGATTGGTTTTCTTATACTAATGGATCTCACGAAGGTTTTGTTAAGTTTTGTCTGATTGAAGTTTTCAAGTTTTGGCTGAGATCACAATGGATGAAGGAATAAGGGGTGAAAAGAGCCTAAGCTTGGGGATGCCCATGGCACCCCAAGGTAATATTCAAGGAGTACCAAGCAACTAAGCTTGGGGATGCCCCGGAAGGCACCCCCTCTTTCTTCTAACGACCATCGGTGATTTTACCTGGAGCTATATTTTTATTCATCACATATCATGAGTTTTGCTTGGGGTGTCTTGTATTATACGAGTCTTTGCTTGTTTTGCTTTTTAGTTTGTCGCAATCATCGTTGCTGGACACATCTATTTGAGAGAGCCATAACTATGCTATGAATTGTTAGAGTTGCTCTATGTGCTTCACCTAAATTTTTTTGAGCTATGGAATTGCTCTAGTACTTTACTTATATCTTTTTGAGCGCGGTGGTGGTTTAACTTTTGAATAAATACTCTCATGCTTCACTTAGATTACTTTGAGAGTTAGTAAAATTTTGAAGAAATACTTTCATGCTTCACTTAGATCATTTTGAGAGTTAGATTGTTTTTTGAAGAAATCCTCTCATGCTTCACTTATATTATTTTGAGAGATGAAACATTTGAAGAAATGTTTATGCTCTCGTTCTTCACTTAAATTTGTTTGAGAGTTTGTTATTCGCAATGGTAATTTGCTTAATATATTAAATTAGTCCCAAAGTGACAGATATTCAAGAGGGATATAATAAAAAATAATCATGAAGATCATTGGATATTAAACTTGATTCCTTGCAACAGTTTTTTGATGTGGAGATAGTAATATGGGAGTCATGTTGGTGAGTAATTATGCTTTAGTAAGAATATTGGTGTTAATATTTGTGATTTTCTATGCAAGCACGAAAGTCAATAGTTATGCAATGAAGTTATATCCTACTTGTGGTGCATTATTCAGTGTTAGTTATGTTTAATGCTTGTTTATGATCGTTTTCGTTTATTGGTTGATCGCTTCTCAATCTACTTGCTAGCCTTCATTTGTACTAAGTGGGAATACTGCTTATGCATCCAACTCCTTAAACCCAAAGGTGTGCTAAATGAGTCCACCATACCTACATATATGCGGTATTTTCATGTCGTTCCAAGTAAATTTGTATGTGCCAACTCTAATTTTCAAAATGAGTTTCCTTTTTTGTGCACGTACTGCTCTTGAAGCGGCAGGGGGTGGCCAATGTTTTCCATGCTAGGTATGTTATTCTCAAGATGAGTGTTTATTCACTTGTCATTGCACGAGAGTGTGGCGGGTAATAGGGACACCCAGTCCCAAAATGCCAAAATATTATGATAATAAATTCCTTGGAAAGTGTTGGTATGGAAGACACCCATGGATACGGCTAGCCATGGATTGTGAAAGAATGGTGGAAAGGAAATAAATTTTATTTTATATTTGGGAACCGCCTATAATTTATCTAGCACGGAAGATATTGGGAATTCTCGGTCGTTCTCGTTGATAGGAAAAGCTTGCCTCTCAAAACAATTTTATCTCTCAATTTAAGCTATGAGCTCTGGCACCTCTACAAATCTCTGCTTCCCTCTACGAAGGGCCTATCTATTTACTTTTATGTGAAAAAATGAGTCTCCATCTTTTCTTATAAAGCACCAACTAGGGAACACTATTATCATACTTGTGCATTGGATATAGCTAATATTTGAGTGTGTTTCATGAATGGATCAATGATTTTGCATAATGGGATAGGGATAGCTTTCTTTAGCGTTGATATTTTGAAAGACATGGTTGCTTGTTGATATGCTTGAGTATTGATGTCCTCATATCTATTATAGACTATTGCTTCGAATCACTTGAATTCCAAATGTCCATGCTACAAAATAAAAAAAATATGTGAGAATATGTTAGGTAACATTCCACATCAAAAATTCTGTTTTTATCATTTATCTACTCGAGGACGAGCAAGAATTAAGCTTGGGGATGCTGATATGTCTTCAATGTATCTATAATTTTTTATTGTTCCATGTTGTTATATTATCAATCTTGGATGTTTTATATACATTTACTAGCAAGTTGATATCATTTTTGGGGACTAACCTATTAACCTAGTGCCAAGTGCCAGTTGCTTTTTTTGCTTGTTTTTTACTTCGCATAATATCAATACCAAACGAAGTCCAAATGCCACGAAATTTTTTGGAGTTTTTTTCTAGTGATAAGAGATCGTGGAAGCTTCTGGAGCACACGAGAGGAGGCCTGTGGGGCCCACTAGACACCAGGGCGCGCCATGGGCCTCTGGCGCGCCCTGATGGGTAGTGTGGCCCACGGGAACCGCCTTGACCTACTTCCGCCTCTATAAATACTCTAAAATCCTAGAAACCTGAGGGGAGTCGATGATACACTTTTTCCACCGCCGCAAGTTCCAAAACCACGATATGCAATCTAGAGGCCTTTTCCAGCACTTTGCCGGAGGGGGCAATGATCACGAAGGGGTTCTTCATCATCCTTTCTGCCCCTCTGATGATGTGTGAGTAGTTTACCACAGACCTATGGGTCCATTAGTAGCTAGATGGCTTCTTCTCTCATTTTGATCTCTAATACAATGTTCTCCTTGATGTTCTTGGAGATCTATTTGATGTAACTCCTTTTTGTGGTGTGCTTATTGGGATCCGATGAATTGTGAGTTTATGATCGGTTCTATCCATGAATATTAATTGAGTCCTTTCTGAACTCTTTTATGCATGATTGTTATAGCCTTGTATTTCTTCTCCGATTTATTGGTTTGGTTTTTCCAACTAGATTGATTTATCTTGCCATGGGAGGAGGTGCTTTGTGATGGATTCGATCTTGCGGTGCTCAATCTCAGTGACAGAAAAAGACATGACACGCATGTATCATTGCTATTAAGGGTAACAAGAAGGGGTTTATTCATACATGAGTTTATCTTGTCTACATCATGTCATCGTTTTTATTTCATCACTCTGTTTTCAATGAACTTAATATACTAGATGCATGTTGGATAGTTGTCGATGTGTGAAGTAATAGTAGTAGATGCAGAATCATTTCGGTCTACTAATCTTGGATGTGATGCCTATATACATGATCATGGCCTTCGATATCGTCATAGTTATTTGCTTTTATGTCAATTGCCCAACAGTAATTTGTTTACCCACCTGTATGCTATTTTCCTTGAGAGAAGCCTCTAGTGAAAACTATGGTCCCGGGTCTATTTCCTATACTATATTAAAACCAAGAATACCTTGCTGCAATTTTTCTTTATTTATTTTATTTTGTGTTTTAGTTAGATCTATTTATCAAAACCTATACAATTTAATCTATCTCAATATCGTTGAGAGATTGACAACCCCTCTTACGCGTTGGGTTGCAAGTTTTTGTTGTTTGTGTGCAGGTGCTGTTTACATAGTGTTCCTTGGTTGTCCTACTGGATTTATAATCTCAGTTTCATAACTGAGGGAAATACTTACCTTTGTCGTGCTGCATCATCCCTTCCTCTTCGAGGAAATACCAACGCAGATGCAAGCAATCAATATACTCTCTTCGTTCCTAAATGTTGGAGGGCCTGATTGACTGGCTTTGCGTCTTCGCGAAAGTTGAGGCTGTGTTGTGCCTTTCTGTCTGGTACTCTGGGCATGTCCGTTGATTTCCACGCGAATATGTTCCAATTAGCCCGAAGGAATGCGGGAGCCTGGCCTCTTGTTCCTTTGATAGGTCTCCTTCACCGTTTTCTTTGCATCCTCCGGGTGTATCTGGAACTTTTTGGTGTCTTTTGTTGGATGGAACACCGGGCCCGGCCTTGGTTTGGCCAGAAGGGTAGTTGTCAAGGTGTCCACACATCGTTTGATTTGTTCAAGTTCCATGGAGGACAGATCAGCCTTGGCGAGCTCCACGTTTTGGCGACCTCAACCTCAAGCACACTCTCTGGGCTGTCATGGGTTGCGATCGTGTTGTTTGGATTGGCATCTTCAATAATAGGTAGGCTTATGATGGTGCTTCCATAAACCAAGCATATGTTGGCCTGCCAAAGGTCGCGCTGTAGCCGCTACGAAATGGGGTGACCTCATATTACATCTCTTCTGACCAGAATTAGCCTCATTCCTGAAGATCACCTCAAGATCTATCTGCCTGAGGGGTCGGGCGGGACGACCTAGGACGAAGGAGTGGAAACCCGTGTGTGACGGCTTGGGGTTGATGGGGAGATCGCCATCTTTGCCAAGGTGTCGGGGAAGATGATGTTGAGTCTATTGCTGCCATCCATCACGGCGCGTGGGAGGCGGCAACACCGCTAATCGGATTCCGGCGTGTTTCTGCCACCGAGTAGATCATGTTGATTTTGGATGACTCGAAGGGCTTGTGGGTTGAAGAATATCCATCTATCCTACATCAGGCGGCGGCCCACGCGTATTTCCTCGCCACATGGGTTGGTTTAGCGTGGCACGCCGTAGTATTCCCGTCCAAAAGAAACTCAATCGCCCCGAAGCGCATATGGTCAATGTAGGTCGGAGGCGTGATGTCGAAGAGTCGCTCCCAATCGTTAGCCTCTAGCTCAAAGGAGCCAAATGTGAAGGTCTGGACCATCGTGAACTCGTTGGGCACATTTGGATCTCTTCCCCGGATTCAGTCTCCAACCAATGTAGCTCATGCCCGGTGCGCCAACTAACGGAGCGAAAAATTGTCAGTATCCTTAGTAGGGTGCCTGGTGAGGTTGGAAGTACCAGGACAGAGCCCGCAAGCACAAGTTACCCATGTTCAGGCCTCCAGAGAGTAATACTCTAAGTCTTTCTCGTTGTAGTTATTCATGGTGGGGATACCTCGTGCAAGGTATTACAATGGTGTAGGTGAGATTGCTACCGAGAATTGTTCTACTGGAGAGTAGATGCGTTGAAAGGCCTCGAGCTCCACCTTATATACATGGTGTGAGCTATCCGGCCGCCCTTATGGCTTGGAGTCCACGAAGTTCCCAGGACCCCTAAGTCACGCCGGTCCCTCATCATGTCCTTCTCTTCTTGGTAGGACTGAGGGGCCCCCACTGGGTTAGTTGTCGAGTTCCCCTTTGGAGAAGCCACCCTCGGTGCATGGCATTGTCATTTCCTGAACAGGGAGCTTGCTAAGATCGGCAAGGAGTGGTCGCTAAGCGACACCTTTGCCGGCGGTGGCAGGGGCAAGGCCATCCCAAGGGCACCGCGACTGGGGTCGGCATTGGCTGAAGTGGCCCTCCGCGAGCGCAAGGTGTTGGACGGGCAACGGTGTCGCGACCTGATACGTCTCCAACGTATCTATAATTTTTGATTGTTCCATGCTATTATATTACCTGTTTTGGATGTTTATGGGCTTTACTATACACTTTTATATCATTTTTGGGACTAACCTACTAACCGGAGGCCCAACCCGAATTGCTGCTTTTTTACCTATTTTAGTGTTTCGCAGAAAAGGAATATCAAACAGAGTCCAAACAGAATGAAACCTTCGGGAGCGATCTTTTTGGAACAAACGCAATCCAGGAGACTTGGAGTGGACGTCAAGAAACAGCCGAGGTGGCCACGAGGGTGCTTGGCGCGCCCTGGGGGGAGGGCGCCCCCTGCCTCGTGGGCCCCTCGTGGCTCCCCTGACCTACCTCCTTCGCCTATATATATCATCGTACCCCGAAACCATCCAGGAGCACCACGAAAAACTATTTCCACCGCCGCAACCTTTTGTATCCGCGAGATCCCATCTTGGAGCCTTCGCCGGTGCTTCGCCGGAGGGGGAATCGACCATGGAGGGCCTCTAGATCATCACCAAGGCCTCTCCGATGAGTTCTGAGTAGTTTACCACAGACCTTCAGGTCCATAGTTATTAGCTAGATGGCTTCTCTCTCTTTGAATCTCAATACAAAGTTCTCCTTGATCTTCTTGGAGATCTATTCAATGTAAATCTTTTTTGCGGTGTGTTTGTCGAGATCCGATGAATTGTGGGTTTATGATCAAGTTTATCTATGAGAAATATTTGAATCTCTTCTGAATTCTTTTATGTATGATTGGTTATCTTTGCAAGTCTCTCCGAATTATCAGTTTGGTTTGGCCTACTAGATTGATCTTTCTTGCAATGGGAAAAGTGTTTAGCTTTGGGTTCAATCTTGCGGTGTCCTTTCCCAGTGACAACAGGGGCAGCAAGGCACATATTGTATTGTTGCCATCGAGGATAAAAAGATGGGGTTTATATCATATTGCTTGAGTTTATCCCTGTACATCATGTCATCTTGCTTAATGCGTTACTCTGTTCTTATGAACTTAATACTCTAGATGAAGGCAGGAGTCGGGAGTAATAGTAGTAGATGCAGACATGAGTCGGTCTACTTGTTGCAGACGTGATGCCTATATACATGATCATGCCTAGATATTCTCATAACTATGCACTTTTCTATCAATTGCTCGACAGTAATTTGTTCACCCACCGTAATAATCATGCTATCTTGAGAGAAGCCACTAGTGAAACCTATGGCCCCGGGTCTATTCTCTATCATACAAGTTTCCAATCTAATTTATTTTGCAATCTTTACTTTTCAATCTATATCATAAAAATACCAAAAATATTTATCTTATCATATTATCTCTATCAGATCTCAGTTTCGCAAGTGGTCGTGAAGGGATTGACAACCCCTTTATCGTGTTGGTTGCAAGGTTCTTGTTTGTTTGTGTAGGCATGTGGGACTTGTGAGGAGCCTCCTACTAGATTGATACCTTGGTTCTCAAAACTGAGGGAAATACTTACGCTACTTTGCTGCATCATCCTTTCTCTTCAAGGAAAAAACCAATGCATGCTCAAGAGGTAGCAAGAAGGATTTCTGGCGCCGTTGCCGGGGAGGTCTTCGCTCAAGTCAAGACATACCAAGTACCCATCACAAATTCATCTCCCTCACATTACATTATTTGCCATTTGCCTCTCATTTTCCTCTCCCCCGCTTCATTATTGCCGTTTTATTCGCCCTTCTTCTGTTCATCTTTTTGTTTGCTTTGATGTCTTACTTGGCTCGTTTGCTCGTTTGGTTGGAATAGTTATTTATTTATTGCTAAATAGAGAACCTAAGATCTATGGATCCTCATCCGCTTGCCAATCTTTTTAAGAGATCCAATTATGATGAACCAAGTTCTAGTGATTTGAGTGCACTAGATTATCTTTATGAAGCTTTGCTCAAAATTCGTGAATCTGAAAACTATGATAAAGAAATTAATGAAGAGATTCATGAGAACTCATTGAATAAAAAGCATGATTGCAATGATTTTACTATAAATTCTCTTGATGCCAATTGTGCTAATAATATGCAAAACCCTAAGCTTGGAGATGCTAGTTTTGCTATGTCTACTACTTGTTGCAATGATCATGATTGGGGTGATTCTTCTTATAATCTTGAAAATTTATTTAAGCCCCATGATGAATATGAGATTGATAATAGTGTTTGCAATATTATTAAAAGTGGGTTTGGAAGAGTGTCAACTTTAGATCCCACATATTTGGATTTTGATCAATCTTATGAAATTTTTGATAAAAGTGGGTTTGGAGAGGTCATGACTTTAATTAATGTTAATCCCACTATTTTGAAAGAGTGTCAACTTTGCATGCATATGGACCGTGTTGAAAATATTTTATGTGATAGCTATTTTGTTGAATTTGCTTATGATCCCACATGTAATTATTATGAGAGAGGAAAATATGGTTATAGAAATTTTCATGATAATAAATTACCTCTCGTCATGTTGAGATTGCTATCGTCTTCTTCCTTGCATATGCTAGTTTTTGCTTGCCTTGATAATTTGTTTACTTATAATAAGCCTATGCATAGGAAGTATGTTAGACTTAGATGTGTTTTTCACATGCTACATGATGCTCTTTTTTCTTTAATTCTTCTCTTTCATGTGAGCATCATTGAAATCTCAATGCCTAGCTAAAAAGGCTTTAAAGAAAAGCGCTTGTTGGGAGACAACCCAATATTTTTCCTTGCTGTTATTCAATAAATAATTCATCTAGACTTTGTTTATATGTGGTTTTATGTTTTAATTAGTGTTTGTGCCAAGTAGAACCTATAGGATCATCTTGGGTGAAAGTTAATTTGATTCTACTGAAAAACAGAAACTTTTGCGCTCACGAGAATTTTTTTAATAAATCACAGAAACGTGATTTTGAGTTGGTTCTTTTTGAAGTAGATCAACAAACAAATTAATTAGTACTTCCTATTTTGGTACGATTTTTAGGGTTCCAGAAGTATTCAAAAGTTACAGATTGCTACAGACTGTTCTGTTTTTGATAGATTATGTTTTTCATGTGTTGTTTGCTTATTTTGATCAATCTATGGCTAGTATCGGGGGGTATGAACCATAGAGAAGTTGGAATACAGTAGGTTTACACCAATATAAATAAAGAATGAGTTCATTACAATACCTTAAGTGGTGGTTTTTCTTTCTTGCACTAACGGAGCTCATAAGATTTCCTGTTGAGTTTTGTGTTGTGAAGTTTTCAAGTTTTCGGTAAAGATTTGATGTACTATGGAATAAGGAGTGGCAATAGCCTAAGCTTGGGGATGCCCATGGCACCCCAAGATATTCAAGGACAACCAAAATCCTAAGCTTGGGGATGCCCCGGAATGCATCCCCTCTTTCGTCTTCATCTATTGGTAACTTTACTTGGAGCTATTTTTTTATTTACCACATGATATGTGTTTTGCTTGGAGCGTCTTGTATGATATGAGTCTTTGTTTTTTAGTTTACCACAATCATCCTTGCTGTACACACCTTTTGGGAGAGACACACATGATTCGGAATTTATTAGGATACTCTATGTGCTTCACTTATATCTTTTGAGCTATGCAGTTTTGCTCTAGTGCTTCACTTATATATTTTTCGAACACGGTGGTGGTATTATTTTGTAGAAATTATTGATCAACCATGCTTCACTTATATTATTTTGAGAGTCTTTTAGAACAGCATGGTATTTGCTATGCTTATAGAATTGGTCCTAGAATGGTGGGCATCCAAGTTGGGTATAATAAAAACTATTATAAGAAGTAAATTGAATACTATGATCAACTTGATGCTTAATAATTGTTTTGAGATACGAAGGTGGTAATATTAGAGTCATGCTAGTTGATGTGATTGTGAATTTAAGAAATACTTGTGTTGAGGTTTGCAAGTCCCATAGCATGCACGTATGGTAACATTGTGTGACAAATTTGAAGCATGAGGTGTTCTTTCATTGTCATCCTTATGAGTGGCGGTCGGGGACGAGAGGTGGTCTTTTCCTACCAATCTATCCCCCTAGGAGCATGCGCGTAGTGCTTGGTTTTTGATTACTTGTAGATTTTTGCAATAAGTATGTGAGTTCTTTATGACTAATGTTGAGTCCATGGATTATACGCACTTTTACCTTACCATCATTGCTAGCCTCTACGGTACCGTGCATTGCCCTTTCTCACCTTGAGAGTTGGTGCAAACTTCGCCGATGCATCCAAACCCCGTGATACGATACGCTCTATCACACATAAACCTCCTTATATCTTCCTCAAAACAGCCACCATACCTACCTATTATGGCATTTCCATAGCCATTCCGAGATATATTGCCATGCAACTTTCCACCGTTCCATTTATTATGACACGCTTCATCATTGTCATATTGCTTTTTGCATAATCATGTAGTTGACATCGTATTTGTGGCAAAGCCACCATGCATAATTTTTTATACATGTCGCTCTTGAGTCATCACATATCCCGGTACACCGCCGGAGGCATACATATAGAGTCATATTTTGTTCTAGTTTTGAGTTATAATTCATGAGTTGTAAGTAAACAGAAGTGTGATGATCATCATTTTTAGAGCATTGTTCCTAATAAGAAAAAGAAGAAAGGCCAAAAAAAGGAAAGACCAAATAAAAAAGCCAAAAAAGGTCTGAAAAAAGGGGGACGATGCTACTATCTTTTTCCACACTTGTGCTCAAAGTAGCACCATCGTCTTCATGATAGAGAGTCTTCTATGTTGTCACTTTTATTTACTAAGTGAGAATCTTTCATTATAGAACTTGGCTTGTATATTCCAATGACGGGCTTCCTAAAAATGCCCTAGGTCTTCATGAGCAAGCAAGTTGGATGCACACCCACTTAGTTTCTTTTGTTGAGCTTTCATACATTTATAGCTCTAGTGCATTCGTTGCATGGCAATCCCAACTTCTTGCATTGACATCAATTAATGGGCATCTCCCTAGCCCGTTGATTAGCCGCGTCGATGTCAGACTTTCTCCTTTTTTTGTCTTCTCCACATAACCCCTATCATTATATTCTATTCCACCCATAGTGCTATATCCATGGCTCACGCTCATGTATTGCGTGAAGGTTGAAAAAAGTTTGAGATTACTAAAGTATGAAACAATTGATTGGCTTGTCATCGGGGTTGTGCATGATGAGAGCATTCTTGTGTAACGAAAATGGAGCATGACCAAACTATATGATTTTGTAGGGATGTACTTTCCTTTGCCATGTTATTTTGAGAAGACATGATTGCTTAGTTAGTACGCTTGAAGTATTATTATTCTTTTATCAATATGAACTTTTATTTTGAATCATTTGGATCTGAACATTCATGCCACAATAAATAGAAATACATTAAGAAATATGCTAGGTAGCATTCCACATCAAATTCTGTTTTTATCATTTACCTACTCGAGGACGAGCAGGAATTAAGCTTGGGGATGCTTGATACGTCTCCAACGTATCTATAATTTTTTATTGTTCCATGCTATTATATTACCTGTTTTGGATGTTTATGGGTTTTACTATACACTTTTATATGATTTTTGGGACTAACCTACTAACCGGAGGCCCAGCCCGAATTGCTGTTTTTTGCCTATTTCAGTGTTTCACACAAAAGGAATATCAAATGGAGTCCAAACGGAATGAAACCTTCGGGAGCGATTTTTTTGGAACAAACGCAATCCAGGAGACTTGTAGTGGACGTCAAGAAGCAGCCGAGGCGGCCGTGAAGGTTCTTGGCGCATCCCTTGCCTCGTGGGCCCCTCGTGGCTCCCCTGACCTACCTCCTTCGCCTATATATATCTTCGTACCCCGAAACCATCCAGGAGCACCACCAAAAACTATTTCCACTGCTGCAACCTTCTGTATCCGCGAGATCCCATCTTGGAGCCTTCGCCGACGCTCCACCGGAGGAGGAATCGACCACGGAGGGCCTCTACATCATCATCAAGGCCTCTCCGATGAGTTGTGAGTAGTTTACCACATACCTTCGGGTCCATAGTTATTAGCTAGATGGCTTCTTCTCTCTCTTTGAATCTCAATACAAAGTTCTCCTTGATCTTCTTGGAGTGTGACGCCCGGATAATCATGCTACAGTAATCCCACGCTAATCATTCCACATCACCTCGGTTACTGTTGCTAACCTCGCAATGATTCGAAACCGTTTCAAAATTTAAATTCTAAATATGTCAAACAACAAACGTTTTCAAAGTTGAAACAAAAATGTTCGGTGGTTGCCGAATATTACAAGGGTAATTATAATAAAGAAAGCATATTTTTTGAAAGTGCCTGAATATTTTAAAATGAATTAAAACAGAAAAGAGAAATAATAAAAGAAAATGCAAAACAGAAAACAAAATATAAAAAAAAGGAAGAACTTCCCCCCCACTAGGCCACGACCCAGCTAACCGGCCCAATTTCCCCCTGGCCTATAACCACCCCACCCCCGTAACCTAACCCTAACCGGTCCATCCCCCCCCCCCGATCCACCTCTCCTCTTCCCCCCCCCCCGATCTGGATCGGGATTGGCCTCGATCCCGCCACCCCGTCGCCCGAACCCCCACCGACGCCGTGCCGCCGCCCGCAGGCCTCCCGTCGCCGGAGCCACCACGCCGGCCCGCCTTCCGTCTCTTCCCGCGGCGCCCCAAGCCCCGACGTCGCGCCGCCGTCGCTGCTCGTCAACCCCGCCCGGAGCTACATCGTCGTCGCCTCGTCGACCTCGCCGGATCTCCCTCGTCGGACTTCCCTGAACTCCATTGAGCCCGCTGCCCGGACCCTACTCCCCGCAGTGAGCACCCCCGCGCCCCTCCTCTCTCTCCCTCACCCGGCCGCGTCCCCGCCTGGCCTCACGGCGCCGTACCACGCCGGCCGCCCCGAGCCCTCGACGCCTCCGCCCGCGCCTGCCCCGTCCGGCCTCAAGACGCGCCCCGCCCGCACTTTCCGTGGCCTCGCCCCGCACCGTTGCCTCACTCCCGCGCCGGTTCCCTCTCCCCTCTGGCCCCGCGCGAGCACCACCGCTCCTCGCTCGCCCCGTCGACGGCGCCCTCGCCTCCGTCCCCCTGCTCCCCCGACAGCGCCGGCCCCGAGCGCTCCTCCCCGCGGTCGCCTCTCCACAGGCCACGGCCGGCGCGCCCCGCTCCGGCCATGACCTCGCCGTGGTCACCGCTTCCCAGATCCGGCCCCTGCCGGGTCCACCCATCTGGGCTGCGCTCGTTAACCCGTTAGCCCACACCCGCTTTTGGCCCTTGTGAGCCTATGACAGGGGGCCCCACGCCCAGAGCGTTTTTTATAAAAAAAAAAAGAAAAGGAAAAAAATAACAATAATAAAAATATTAATTAATTAATTAATTAAAGAATTAATTAACTTAATTAATCTAGTTAATTAAACCTAATTAACCTGCTAATAGATCTAACTACTGTCAATTTGGATAACAGTCTATGACATGCGGGACCCACCCATTAGTTGACTGGTCAATGGTCAACTTTGACCGCTCGCATCATGCTGATGTCATGATGACGTCATAAATGCCTTTTTGATTTAATTAATTCTGTTAATCCTAAAATGATTTAAATCTTTTAAAATTAATATAAAATAGACCGTAGCACGGATGATAAAACTTTGTACATAAAAGTTGCTCAGAACGACGAGACGGATCCGGATACACAGCCCGTTCATCCGCCACGCGTCCCTAACATAGTGAACCTGCAACATTTCACCTCCGGTTCATCTGTCCGAAAACACGAAACACCGGGAATACTTTCCCGGATGTTTTCCCCCTTCGTCGGTATCACCTACTACCGCGATTGGGCACACCTAGCATCGTTACTTGACATGTCATGCATCGATATGCATCTGTTTACTTGGTATTCATTGTTTCTTCCCCCTCTTCTCTCCGGTAGACTACGAGACCGACGCTGCTGCTGCCCAGTTCGACTACGGAGTTGAGGACCCCTATCTCTTGCCAGAGCAACCAGGCAAGCCCCCCCCCTTGATCACCAGATATCACCTATTCTCTTCTATACTGCTTGCATTAGAGTAGTGTAGCTTGTTACTGCTTTCCGTTGATCCTATTCTGATGCATAGCCTGACATTGTTGCTACATCTGTTGATACCTTACCTGCAATCATAAATGCTTAGTATAGGATGCTAGTTTATCATCATTGACCCTACATTCTTGTCAGTCTGCCTTGCTATACTATTGGGCCGTGATCACTCGGGAGGTGATCACGGGTATATACTATACAACATACTATACAGATGGTGACTAAAGTCGGGTCAGCTCGAAGAGTACCCGCGAGTGATTCACGGATTGGGGGCTGAAAGGACCTTTGTCCCGACGGCCCTCTGTGTGGATCTTTGTGGCGGAGCGACAGGGCAGGTTGAGACCGCCTAGGAGAGAGGTGGGCCTAGCCCTGTTCGGTGTTCGCGGATACTTAACACGCTTAACGAGATCTTGGTATTTGATCTGAGTTGGCTACGAGCCTATACGCACTAACCATCTACGCGGGAGTAGTTATGGGTATCCCGACGTCGTGGTATCAGCCGAAGCACTTCGTGACGTCAGCGACTGAGCGGCGCGCGCCGGGTTGGACTGCGTTAACGCAACTTCCTTTGTAATGGAGGTTGCTAGGTCTGCTCACCGGCCGCGTACGCAACGTGCAGGTGTGCTCAGGGCGATGGGCCCAGACCCCTGCGCGCTTAGGTTTAGACCGGCGTGCTGGCCTCTCCGTTGAGCCTAGGTGGGGCTGCGACGTGTTGATCTTCCGCGGCCGGGCATGACCCAGGAAAGTGTGTCCGGCCAAATGGGATCAAGCGTGTTGGGTTATGTGGTGCACCTCTGCAGGGAAGTTAATCTATTCGAATAGTCGTGATCTTCGGTAACAGGACGACTTGGAGTTGTACCTTGACCTTATGACAACTAGAACCGGATACTTAATAAAACACACCCTTCCAAGTGCCAGATACAACCGGTGGTCGCTCTCCCTCAGGGATATGAGGAGGGGATCACCGGGTAGGATTATGCTATGCGATGCTATTGGAGATGCTACTTGGAGATGCTACTTGGAGATGTTACTTGGAGGACTTCAATCTACTCTCTTCTACGTGCTGCGAGACGGAGGCTGCCAGAAGCGTAGTCTTCGATAGGACTAGCTATCCCCCTTTTATTCTGGCATTCTGCAGTTCAGTCCACCGATATGGCCTCCTTACACAGATACCCATGCATATGTAGTGTAGTTCCTTGCTTGCGAGTACTTTGGATGAGTACTCACGGTTGCTTTCTCCCCCCTTTTCCCCCCTTTCCTTTCTTTCTGGTTGTCGCAACCAGATGCTGGAGTCCAGGAGCCAGACGCCACCGTCGACGACGACCCCTACTACACCGGAGGTGCCTACTACTACGTGCAGCCCGCTGACGACGACCAGGAGTAGTTAGGAGGATCCCAGGCAGGAGGCCTGCGCCTCTTTCGATCTGTATCCCAGTTTGTGCTAGCCTTCTTAAGGCAAACTTGTTTAACTTATGTCTGTACTCAGATATTGTTGCTTCCGCTGACTCGTCTATGATCGAGCACTTGTATTCGAGCCCTCGAGGCCCCTGGCTTGTATTATGATGCTTGTAAGACTTATTTATGTTTTAGAGTTGTGTTGTGATATCTTCCCGTGAGTCCCTGATCTTGATCGTACACGTTTGCGTGCATGATTAGTGTACGATTAAATCGGGGGCGTCACAAGTTGGTATCAGAGCCGACTGCCTGTAGGAATCCCCCTTCCACACTCCTTGGCCGAAGTCGAGTCTAGACATTACAAAAACTTTTACTAACTTGGCTGTGTGCCTTACGGGCCCACGTCGCCATCGGGTGGTACTAGGATCTTTTATTCCTCGACCTATACTCTGGGACTCTGATCTCTCTTCTATTCGGGTTAAATGATTTTTGCTAAATCTAACATTAGGATCTCGTTATCGCTTTCACCCGGAGAGCCCCTTATTAATGATGGTCGTCTCCGGCACGTGAAGACCCTGAAGATACTCTCCGCTGTTAACCCGAGAACTTATGTTCGTCGCATTTGCAATTCCCCTTCCACCGTCAACCCTTATGGATAACTACTTGCAGTTGTTATTATTACATTCATCCCCAGTTGGTCTTGTTATTACTAGATACCTCGAAACACTCGTCGTTGTTTCGATAATCCTTTGAGCTTATCGCCTTGCTGTTCTTTGTCACCTGAATACCCCTAAGAATAAATTTCTCGCACCTTTCAAGTATCCGCTCATCCCAGTTGTTCAGGTGTTTCACAAAAGTCTTTGAAATAATATTCAATCCTGCGAAAATCCTTAGCAGCTTTATTGCTCTGCAAATACTTGTCTACTAGCATTATGGATGCTTCCCATATATCTGGCAATATTCACTAGTATCTTTTGACACCGTCATTTTGATCCTATTGATTCAATATGTGTGCGAATGCACACAATCATCTATCAACCCTTCTAAATTATCTTTCCGACTCAGACATCATTTTTGAACATGAGCTGGTTCTCGACCAAACTATTTGTCGCCAATTGTGCCTCTGGTCTGTCCAACTTATCCATCCTTGATCAGAGCGACTGCTTCTGATCCTTTGTTTTGGAAATCGTAATTCCTTTGTTATCTAAGCATCGAATTATTCCGATGTTCTATAATATGATGCTCGTGCATTTTTTCTTTCTCTGATGGAGTACCAATACTCACATCAGCTACGTTGTGGATCACCCGATCCATTGTTGGATTGTTATCCGACAGTGTCCTTCATATTCAATCACCTGGTGAGTTCTTCCCCTGATACATAGTGCCTTTGGTAAATTGTATCATCTGCTTGGCCAACCATGCTCTGCTTTCGAGCTGGTGGTACTTACTATTGAAGCTTGTGGTATATTTTTCCACGATACCCTGACGGGTGGAACCTATGCCTTCCTTTATATGTGTGAACTCGGAAGTTTTCACGAGTCATACTCATCTGGTATTTCACCAGGTAAAACTTTCAACACTAATGCCTTTATCAAAGCGAGACGTGAATGGAAGGTTATACATTGGAGAAGTGGGAGTCGACCTTGAACTTTGTGTTCATGCCCATGGACACGATGTAGATCCTATCATGGAAGCTTCTTGTAATAATAACTATTTCCTTGTTATAGTATCATTTGGAATCTGTGAATTGATCCTTTGCAATCATGGATCCGACCATATTTTCTACTTGATTCCATTTCTCGGACAAGTTAAACCACTTGTCCTCTACAGATCAATACACCCATCCAACCTCTATCTTGATCTACCTTCGAGTACTAACCCCCTAGTATCTCGAGGATATCAACCGATTGCCCTACATCTTATGCATTTCTGATGAAGTAGTGCCTTTCCCCGTCTTAGTCACTCCACGGGTTCTTGGTTGTCGTCAACCGAGAACACCGATTAGCGAATCGAATCGCCCCTGTGATTCAGTACTCCTATGTCAGGACCCCGACTCAATGCCACATCGATCTAGCATGTAACACCTCATATCATTTTGCGGCCTCATGCACGGTGTTCCCACGGGTGTCGCCTTACCTTAGCCCGGGACTGTTTGCGCCTTTTGGCACACGTATATGACAGTGTCGCTAGCATCCATATGATAAGGAGCCTGGGCTGACATGGCTAGTCGTAAACCCAAAGTGGCACAGGCTTACAGGGACAGGCATCCATGACCCAGCATCGAACGTGTCGGTCATCAGCGAGTGAAACCAGGCTGTAGCACTGGGCTAGTAGGACTCCGGTGAACCGGGCTGTAGCAGGCTAACAGGACTCCGGTATTCATCGCGTGACATTTCCCCGAAGGGACAGGCACAGGAACGAAGAAGGACACATGCCGGCCAACCTAAGTGTTCCGGAGCAGTAGCAAGCTACCATGGCTCGGTGGAAACACTAGGAGACATTTCCCGGTAAGAGAGGCTACTAAGGATAAACAACTAGATAGTCAGATCCCACACATACCAAGCATTTCAATAACATACACACAATATGCTCGATATGTGCAAACACAACATGGCATCACAACATGACTCTAAGACTCAAGTATTTATTCAATAGGCTCCGAGGAGCGAGATATTACAAACAGGGGTCTCATGACCCAACATTCAGAGCATACAAATCAAAGCACAAGCGGAAGCTATCATGTCTGGGTACAGACATCTATAACTAAAAAAGGCTGAGAAGCCTGACTATCTACCAGATCCTGCTGAGGCACAAGATCGTAGCTGAGGTAACAAGCTAAACGTCGAAGTCCACGTGGAACTACTAGTGAGACTGAAGTCTCTCTGCAAAAACATAAAATAGGCAAACGTGAGTACAAATGTACCCAGCAAGACTTACATCAGAACTAACTACATATGCATCATTTTCAACAAGGGGATGGTGGGGTTTAACTGCAGCAAGCCAGCTTTGACTCGGTGGCTATCCTAAACTACGACTGCAAGTGACTCTTTGAGGTGGCGCACACGAGTCCACATATTCACCATATCAATACACCACTATGGATCCGCTCCCGTCTCCCTATGACAACGCCATCCATAGCACTCACGCTTATCTTGCGCATTTTAAAGTATCCACTTTCACTTGTCTATGAACTGATATAAGCAACCCAGAAGTCCTTTACCGCGGACACGGCTATTCGAATAGATGATATTAACCCTGCAGGGGTGTACTTCTTCATACATGTTTCCACCACTTAGCGTCTGCACACGACATGTGCTCGGCAGACTTCAAGCGAAAGCCGACGTGGGTGTAGACCACGACCTACCTAAACACTCAAGTCTCTAGTCCAGGTTTATCGCCTATTCGGGTTCCATCCATGAGGAGATCCGGCCGGAGTTTCGCTCACAGCCCCAAACGATGTGAACAGGGTTCCGTGACACCAAACGGGTGCCCGGTTTACCCGGCCACGTGCCTACCGCATCACAGCCCACCCCTACGGTCAGCGCTGTCCACGGCCTCCAGCATACTACAAACACCAGAAACTACTTGCAACTCCTGGACAGAGGACAAGGGTGAATAAGAAGTCGAGCGGGGTCATATTTCAGGGCCCAATGTATGGTAGTAGCTGAATCATGGATCACAAACACAGAACTCAGTTCCTGAGGACGGCTTCAATGAGACAACCCACCATGTACTCCTACATGGCCTCTCACCGCTACCTTTACCAAATCGTATTCACACACTTAGCTCACACATAGTAGGACATGTTCACACACCTCTGATTCATCCCCGATGAATCAGACCTGACTCAACTCTAAGCAGTAGCAGGCATGACAAACAAGCATGAATGAGTAGGCACAACAGGGCTCAAACAACTCCTACTCATGCTAGTGGGTTTCATCTAATTACTGTGGAATGACAGGTCATGCAGAGGATAAAGGGGTTCAGCTACCGCAGCAAGTAACAGATGAATCGATGTTGTCCTAATGCAGTAAAAGAGAGCAGGAGCGAGAGAGTGGGATTGTATCGGAATGAACAAGGGGGTTTTGCTTGCCTGGCACTTCTGAAGATAGCATTGAGTCTTCATCAGTGTCAACAATCACATCGTCGGTACAACGTCTATCGAGGGGGAACAACACCGGCAAACACAGAAGAAACACGATCAATGCAATGCACAATATGATGCATGCTATGACATGGCAATATGAATGTGTTTTGGGCTAGTGCATCTAGCTATGATTTAAATGAAGTTGGTTTGAATACATGATTCAATTTCCAACTCGATATATGATTATTTAAATGCCCTTTACTTGTTTTGTCCAAAACAGAGGACAAACATTGTTCAAACATGCATGAAAATGGTACAGATGGATTCCTTGAATTTTTCTGATAATTTTTCATATATAAATTATTTAATTTGGAGTTACGGTTGAATTTCTATGATTTTTAGAAGTTTATACAATTTTCTGGAATTTCCTGATTATTATAAAATAAACTAAATTCCAGAAAAGGAATATTGCGTCATCATGACGTCATGCTGACCTCAGCAGAGTCAACAGGGGCTGGTCCGGGTCAAACTGACCAGTGGGGTCCACTGGTCAGTGACACAGTGCTGACTAGTGTCGTTGACAGGTGGGGCCAGGTCAACGGCCACGTCAGCAGAGTCAATGCTGACGGGTGGGTCCCACTGCTTATGAACTAATCTAAACAGAAAATAAAATTAACCTAAACAGGTCCAAGGGCCCACATGGCAGTGGCTTTACGGGGGGTTAGTTAGTGCGTCATTAGCGCTAATGGTGGTGCCACGTCAGCGTCGCCGGATTAAGCACCGGCGACCACATCTCGCGGCGGAGGCTCGCCGGAGTTGCTCGGGCTCGCGCTACAGGCGGCAGTTTGCGACGCGGTTGGGTCCTACGAAGAGCTGGGGCTCGTGCGCATCCAGCGGTGGCAGTGAGAGGGCGCGAGGTGGTCCATAGCGGCGGCAGCGGCGAGCTGGGCGGCGTCCGGAGCTCGGGTGTCGACGGAATCGACGACACGGCGTGCGGGAGGACCAGCGGTTTGCACCTACATGATCTACGAGAGCTCACGAACCCAACAGAGGCACGCACGTGACCATTTGGTCACCGGAGCCTCGTCGGCGACGACCTCGTGCGGCGGCGGCATACGGGACTCGCGGTCATCGGCGTTGCAGCAAGAAATCGACCATGGGGAGAGGGGGAGATGACGGCGGGGCTCACAGGTATTCGAACGGCGCCGTCATTGAGCTCGGGGAGGGACTGGGCGATGCAGACCGACGGGCGAAGTCCGGCGGCAGATGCGGCGGTGATGAGCTCGGACGCATCGTCACAGGGTGTCCGGCGGTGCTTGGCTTGGTGGGGAGGTCGAGGATGTCGTGACGGAGCTCCTGGGCTGCTCAAGGGGACGAGGGAGGGGCCATGGCCGTGGTGGTTCTCGTCGGCGGCGGCGGGCGCGTTCGGTGAGGAGAACAGAGGAGGGGGAGAGTGTTCGGGGAAGAGAGAGGGAGCAGCGAGGGAGGAAGAGGAGCGAGGGGACACGAGGCGTCGTCGTGGCGTCGCTAGGGAGACCGGGGGAAGCAGGAGGTGGCCGGGGCATCGCCAGCGCTCGCCACCAAGCAGCTTCGGTGCGAGGGGAGGAAGACGACAGGAGAAGGGTGGGCTGGGTCGCGCTGGGCCGGTCCTGTTGGGCCACCAGGTGGGCTTCACAGGTAAGTCCAGGTGGTTCTGCTCTTTTTTTTATAATTCTGTTCTGTTTTATCTTTTCTATTTTCTGCAATTTGTTTTTGATTTGATTTAAAATATCAAATCATTTTATAAAATCCTGGAAACAATTATGGGTGCTTTCTGAATTATTTCAGTGACCCTTAACAATTTCCAACATTTATTTGAACATTTAAATTATTTATAGTATTTAAATGCCCAAAGTCAAATACAATATGGTTTATTCAAAAATCCAAAAATGTCTTGGAAAAATATCCATCATCTCTGGATATGGTTTTCACCCTTTTCCAGTAATCATGAACATTTTTGCAAACCAATTTGGGTTCTTTGAAAATATTTTGAAGTTGAACCTATTTGCAATGCTTTGGTGCTAGGGCTTGGTCATCCCCATTTCAAATTTTAGGCAAAAATTAAACATGATGCAACACATGACTAGCTAGCTCAGAGCAAACCAGAAGTTAGGGATGTGACATCCTAGTACATTGTGGATGAGAAGTTTAATACTCCATCACGTCATTCCTAGCCTGATCGGCTATATCATTTTGTGCTAAATTTTAACTATGCTACCTGGTCCTTTCTTCCCGGAGCACAATTTTCGACGATGAGCTAAGCTTACGTCGATTTTCCTCATCATATCATTTCACCTTGAACAACAAGCTTGATTTCAAGTTTGTGTCGTACCCATGGTTCCAATAACCTTTTGCTTCATAATTCCTTTAACTTGATGTCATCGCCGATGGATTACATCTTCGTGGAGCCTCTCAACAAAATTTGTCGTGATCATCATCAACATCTTGACTCCTTCCTGGATATCTATTGAATTCATGATGAGAAATACCATCCTTGCCTTCGATGAATTGTGTTGTCATCGACCACTTTAATGCCTCCCCTCCAACACAAACTTGTTCGTGTTTTGTGTTGTACCTTGAGATCCTTGCTACCCAGCATTGTTCTTCTTTACCTTGGAATATTACCACCTTTTTTTTAGAATGTCGTGAGAATTTCACCACCTCTTAAGAAATTCTTGTTGCAGCGATGCTTCTCGCCATCACCATTCTTTCTTGGTCCCCGTGTTGGTTCTAACCAGGATACCAACAGATGAACATTGCAATTTGGATTCTGCTCTTCTAGCAACCCTATTGCTTTGAAGTTAATGGTTGGTTGTTCATTTTTAAACATTTGATTATTGAATCACCATTCCGACGTTGGTTGTGCAACCCAGCCCATATTTCGGGTGCACCTTTCAACCAATGTTTAATTGTGTATGTTTTCCTCGAGCATACATCATGATACCATTTGATCTAACAAATGTTATCTCCTTGTTCACATAAATGCGGAAATCCATCTTTTGTTAATCTCGATGAATTGTCGCTGATTCCATCAGCCACCTCCTCATCCTCTCGTTGGTTTACCGATGAACTCTTGTTTCGGAACTGGCTTCCATGGTTCATCTCCCGAGAATCTTCGATGTCATCTCGTCAATTTGTATCGCACCTTTTCTCCTCAAGCATCGTGAGTTTGAGGTATCCTAACACTGATCGGATCTGAATCTCGGTCAGATATGATGGTTGGAACATTTTTCCAAGAGTTATAACACTGGTCTTTTATGACCCGGTAAGGTGATGGCATGCCCAGCACACTTGGCCGGATGAACTGCTGTTATAGTTTCCTTATTAGCAAGGTTATCCATTCTTCCACGAGGAAATTGTAAGACTTATTCTACAAGTTGTTCCTGATGGATCCTTCCTGTATCCAAAGTCTGACCTTTGCTTGAAGACCATGTCAATACTATCTCGAAGCATGTCTGTGGTACTCCGATTTTCAACAAGAACATTTGAAGCCCAATGCTAAATGTTTCCTGCTCAATTATCCAAACACCGTTGTATGGGTAATATCATGAAATTCCTCTCCCCTTACATAAATGGTTTTCTACTTTCTATCCTGTCATGGATATCATGCTCTGTTTGACCTTGGGAAGGAAATACCCCTGAAATATGTGTTTTAACACATTTTCCTTTCCATTGTTTGGTTTAACCTTTCTTGTGATCTACATGACCTAAGCAGTAATATTCTCCTGCTTAGGTAAGCACCTTATTGTACCACTCTGTCTGTAAGACCCTGTTACTATTGTTGATGACATTCCGGTAACCACCGATGGGTGAGAACTTTGCCAATTGGTTCGCCTCGTTCAACGAGCGGGAAAATGGTTTCTCTTTGTTCCTCGTCCTTGGTACCGACATTGTTGCCGACATAGCTGACAAGCTATCCACTGACATGCCTCCCTGTCGCGGCTATGCAAGATGTCACCACCTTTCCTACTTTCAACCCACATGGTGGGCCCATAACCCACAGATCCACTGGATCGAAACCTGACTCTTCTTCACAACCCGGATTCTAATGTATCCTTTGCACCTGGCTTCATGTGAGATTCACGAGCTAAATACTATACCATTATTCATCCTGGGATCAAACACCATGTTATTCTCGTTGTTCAAACCCCCATTCTAGCTTCTGTCTAGTCATCGAATGATTGCCTACCCATTTGAAACTTTGGTACCGGCGTATATTGCACTCAACGAATTCACTGAAATACAACTCGTGGGGTACCTTGTGTATTTCCCATTGAGTTCACCGTCAGATTCCCAGCTTTGTGGAGATGCGTTCTTCCGAAGTTTTTTTTCCCCTTGGTCGCGTTCGTAGGACGACGGAGATCCCGAAGAAAGGATGACAACTTGGTCATGGTGGCTTGAAGCAGAGAAACGAAGACATCAACATAATGGATCGACCTCTTTGAGGAGAGCAACCAAGACTGGGAACACTCGCTAGAATTTCGTAACCAAAACTTTCCCCCTTACTCCCCTCGTAAATCTCGGGACGAGATTTCTTGTAGTGGAGGAGAATTGTGACGCCCGGATAATCATGCTACAGTAATCCCACGCTAATCATTCCACATCACCTCGGTTACTGTTGCTAACCTCGCAATGATTCGAAACCGTTTCAAAATTTAAATTCTAAATATGTCAAACAACAAACGTTTTCAAAGTTGAAACAAAAATGTTCGGTGGTTGCCGAATATTACAAGGGTAATTATAATAAAGAAAGCATATTTTTTGAAAGTGCCTGAATATTTTAAAATGAATTAAAACAGAAAAGAGAAATAATAAAAGAAAATGCAAAACAGAAAACAAAATATAAAAAAAAGGAAGAACTTCCCCCCCACTGGGCCACGACCCAGCTAACCGGCCCAATTTCCCCCTGGCCTATAACCACCCCACCCCCGTAACCTAACCCTAACCGGTCCATCCCCCCCCCCGATCCACCTCTCCTCTTCCCCCCCCCCGATCTGGATCGGGATTGGCCTCGATCCCGCCACCCCGTCGCCCGAACCCCCACCGACGCCGTGCCGCCGCCCGCAGGCCTCCCGTCGCCGGAGCCACCACGCCGGCCCGCCTTCCGTCTCTTCCCGCGGCGCCCCAAGCCCCGACGTCGCGCCGCCGTCGCTGCTCGTCAACCCCGCCCGGAGCTACATCGCCGTCGCCTCGTCGACCTCGCCGGATCTCCCTCGTCGGACTTCCCCGAACTCCATCGAGCCTGCTGCCCGGACCCTACTCCCCGCAATGAGCACCCCCGCGCCCCTTCTCTCTCTCCCTCACCCGGCCGCGTCCACGGCGCCGTACCACGCCGGCCGCCCCGAGCCCTCGACGCCTCCGCCCGCGCCTGCCCCGTCCGGCCTCAAGACGCGCCCCGCCCGCGCTCACCGTGGCCTCGCCCCGCACCGTTGCCTCACTCCCGCGCCGGTTCCCTCTCCCCTCTATCCCCGCGCGAGCACCACCGCTCCTTGCTCGCCCCGTCGACGGCGCCCTCGCCTCCGTCCCCCTGCTCCCCCGACAGCGCCGGCCCCGAGCGCTCCTCCCCGCGGTTGCCTCTCCACAGGCCATGGCCGGCGCGCCCCACTCCGGCCATGACCTCGCCGTGGTCACCGCTTCCCAGATCCGGCCCCTGCCGGGTCCACCCATCTGGGCTGCGCTCGTTAACCCGTTAGCCCACACCCGCTTTTGGCCCTTGTGAGCCTATGACAGGGGGCCCCACGCCCAGAACGTTTTTTATAAAAAAAGAAAAGGAAAAAAATAACAATAATAAAAATATTAATTAATTAATTAATTAAAGAATTAATTAACTTAATTAATCTAGTTAATTAAACCTAATTAACCTGCTAATAGATCTAAGTACTGTCAATTTGGACAACAGTCTATGACATGCGGGACCCACCCATTAGTTGACTGGTCAATGGTCAACTTTGACCGCTCGCATCATGCTGATGTCATGATGACGTCATAAATGCCTTTTTGATTTAATTAATTCTGTTAATCCTAAAATGATTTAAATCTTTTAAAATTAATATAAAATAGACCGTAGCACGGATGATAAAACTTTGTACATAAAAGTTGCTCAGAACGACGAGACGGATCCGGATACACAGCCCGTTCATCCGCCACGCGTCCCTAACATAGTGAACCTGCAACATTTCACCTCCGGTTCATCTGTCCGAAAACACGGAACACCGGGAATACTTTCCCGGATGTTTTCCCCCTTCGTCGGTATCACCTACTACCGCGATTGGGCACACCTAGCATCGTTACTTGACATGTCATGCATCGATATGCATCTGTTTACTTGGTATTCATTGTTTCTTCCCCCTCTTCTCTCCGGTAGACTACGAGACCGACGCTGCTGCTGCCCAGTTCGACTACGGAGTTGAGGACCCCTATCTCTTGCCAGAGCAACCAGGCAAGCCCCCCCCCTTAATCACCAGATATCGCCTATTCTCTTCTATACTGCTTGCATTAGAGTAGTGTAGCCTGTTACTGCTTTCCGTTGATCCTATTCTGATGCATAGCCTGACATTATTGCTACATCTGTTGATACCTTACCTGCAATCCTAAATGCTTAGTATAGGATGCTAGTTTATCATCATTGACCCTACATTCTTGTCAGTCTGCCTTGCTATACTATTGGGCCGTGATCACTCGGGAGGTGATCACGGGTATATACTATACAACATACTATACAGATGGTGACTAAAGTCGGGTCAGCTCGAAGAGTACCCGCGAGTGATTCACGGATTGGGGGATGAAAGGACCTTTGTCCCGACGGCCCTCTGTGTGGATCTTTGTGGCGGAGCGACAGGGCAGGTTGAGACCGCCTAGGAGAGAGGTGGGCCTGGCCCTGTTCGGTGTTCGCGGATACTTAACACGCTTAACGAGATCTTGGTATTTGATCTGAGTTGGCTACGAGCCTATACGCACTAACCATCTACGCGGGAGTAGTTATGGGTATCCCGACATCGTGGTATCAGCCGAAGCACTTCGTGACGTCAGCGACTGAGCGGCGCGCGCCGGGTTGGACTGCGTTAACGCAACTTCCTTTGTAATGGAGGTTGCTAGGTCTGCTCACCGGCCGCGTACGCAACGTGCAGGTGTGCTCAGGGCGATGGGCCCAGACCCCTGCGCGCTTAGGTTTAGACCGGCGTGCTGGCCTCTCCGTTGAGCCTAGGTGGGGCTGCGACGTGTTGATCTTCCGCGGCCGGGCATGACCCAGGAAAGTGTGTCCGGCCAAATGGGATCAAGCGTGTTGGGTTATGTGGTGCACCCCTGCAGGGAAGTTAATCTATTCGAATAGCCGTGATCTTCGGTAACAGGACGACTTGGAGTTGTACCTTGACCTTATGACAACTAGAACCGGATACTTAATAAAACACACCCTTCCAAGTGCCAGATACAACCGGTGGTCGCTCTCCCTCAGGGATATGAGGAGGGGATCGCCGGGTAGGATTATGCTATGCGATGCTATTGGAGATGCTACTTGGAGATGCTACTTGGAGATGTTACTTGGAGGACTTCAATCTACTCTCTTCTACGTGCTGCGAGACGGAGGCTGCCAGAAGCGTAGTCTTCGATAGGACTAGCTATCCCCCTTTTATTCTGGCATTCTGCAGTTCAGTCCACCGATATGGCCTCCTTACACAGATACCCATGCATATGTAGTGTAGTTCCTTGCTTGCGAGTACTTTGGATGAGTACTCACGGTTGCTTTCTCCCCCCTTTTCCCCCCTTTCCTTTCTTTCTGGTTGTCGCAACCAGATGCTGGAGTCCAGGAGCCAGACGCCACCGTCGACGACGACCCCTACTACACCGGAGGTGCCTACTACTACGTGCAGCCCGCTGACAATGACCAGGAGTAGTTAGGAGGATCCCAGGCAGGAGGCCTGCGCCTCTTTCGATCTGTATCCCAGTTTGTGCTAGCCTTCTTAAGGCAAACTTGTTTAACTTATGTCTGTACTCAGATATTGTTGCTTCCGCTGACTCGTCTATGATCGAGCACTTGTATTCGAGCCCTCGAGGCCCCTGGCTTGTATTATGATGCTTGTAAGACTTATTTATGTTTTAGAGTTGTGTTGTGATATCTTCCCGTGAGTCCCTGATCTTGATCGTACACGTTTGCGTGCATGATTAGTGTACGATTAAATCGGGGGCGTCACATGGAGATCTATTCGATGTAACTCTTTTTTGCGGTGTGTTTGTCGAGATCCGATGAATTGTGGGTTTATGATCAAGTTTATCTATGAGAAATATTTGAATTTCCTCTGAATTCTTTTATGTATGATTGGTTATCTTTGCAAGTCTCTTCGAATTATCAGTTTGGTTTGGCCTATTAGATTGATCTTTCTTGCAATGAGAGAATGTTTAGCTTTGGGTTCAATCTTGCGATGTCCTTTTCCAGTGACAGCAGGGGCAGCAAGGCACATATTGTATTGTTGCCATCGAGGATAAAAAGATGGGGTTTATATCATATTGCTTGAGTTTATCCCTCTACACCATGTCATCTTGCTTAATGCGTTACTCTGTTCTTATGAACTTAATACTTTAGATGCAGGCATGAGTCGGTCGATGTGTGGAGTAATAGTAGTAGATGCAGGCAGGAGTCGGTCTACTTGTTGCGGATGTGATGCCTATATACATGATCATGCCTAGATATTCTTATAACTATGCACTTTTCTATCAATTGCTCGACAGTAATTTGTTCACCCACCGTAATAATTATCCTATCTTGAGAGAAGCCACTAGTGAAACCTATGGCCCCGGGTCTATTCTCTATCATACAAGTTTCCAATCTACTTTATTTTGCAATCTTTACTTTTCAATCTATATCATAAAAATACCAAAAAAAATTATCTTATCATATTATCTCTATCAGATCTCACTTTCGCAAGTGGCCGTGAAGGGATTGACAACCCCTTTATCGCGTTGGTTGCGAGGTTCTTGTTTGTTTGTGTACGCGTGTGGGACTTGTGAGGAGCCTCCTACTGGATTGATACCTTGGTTCTGAAAACTGAGCGAAATACTTACGCTACTTTGCTGCATCACCCTTTCCTCTTCAAGAAAAAAAACCAACGCATGCTCAAGAGGTAGCACGACCCCACACCCTTCCGCATCTCGAAATACAACGGCGACGACCCGGACAATGATGGTGGTGGGGCCGGCCAGGGCCACGCGTACGAGGTCACCGTCCGCTACAAGTTAGCCTCCTAGTTTTTTTAAGTTTTTAGTTAAGCGAACGAAGTAGTTCGTTTTATGTAAATTATGTGCGAATTTTATGGAATTTCGTCGTGTTTGTTGAAATTCGTCCGGTTTGTGCAGCTTTATTTCGAAATGGATGCGGGCATATTGGATTGTCGGCTCCCGCATTACTGTTCGTGAATGGATAACATGTCCGTTTGGGGGATGAGGATTGTGAATGCCCTTCTACACACACTCACATATTTCGAGCTTCTGTTTATGATTTATTTCGATTTATTACTCCTTTCATAGCGAGCAAAGTTACACATACGGAAAAATTCTAATGGATTAGACTTACGGTTACGGGATTATATTAGGTTGGAGAGAGGGGAGGGGGAGAGGATATGTAGATCTAGTCCGTCCGTAAATAGGATTGCTTTCTCAGAGCAGCAAAGGTTGTACGACTGGTGATTTGCGTGGCAGCAGTAAAACGCGGGATGCAGTAAGCTCCTTTTTTTTTTTGAGGGGATGCAGTAAACTCCTGACCGAAGCTTCTACGCCTTGTCCCCTCCACAAAGGAGTCGTGCCAGGCACCACACGTCGAGCACACCACAAACCAAGCCGGTGCGAGCACCAGACAGGCTCGACGAAGATCTGATGCGACGCAAAAGTGGATCATATCTTCACCAAAGGTGACGCCAAAAAACACTAAAATAGCACTGTATAACATCACTAATGTCGATCGACGTGAGGCCAGGTAACGCCGAGGCCGTCCAGTCCAGGGATCGAATCATACTACACACACACATCATTATTTTGGAAGGGAAGCAATTCCGCTTCGTTGTCGCCAGGGAACGAATGAATGGATTCCTTCCCACATTGGACGGAGGAGTCGTGCCAAGCTGTGGGCACACACGTCGCGTCCTGGCTTCCTTGCTCGCATAAGTACGCGACTCGCAGGAGAAAACCAGCAGCATCAACCTGCCTGCCACTGCCCACTGCCGGTCCGCGAGGCGAGCGAGCAAAAATCTCGGGAGAGAGAGGCAAAAAAAGAAAAGATCCCACGAGCAGGCG
Source organism: Triticum aestivum (assembly GCF_018294505.1). NCBI lineage: Eukaryota > Viridiplantae > Streptophyta > Magnoliopsida > Poales > Poaceae > Triticum > Triticum aestivum. The sequence continues at coordinate 117,086,062 of NC_057801.1, read as the reverse complement.
AGCGAGGAGGGAGGAGGATGTCGTGGCAGACGTACGTTGACGAGCAGCTGCTCTGCGACATCGACGGCCAGCGCCTCACCGCCGCCGCCATCCTCGGCCACGACGGCGCCGTCTGGGCGGAGTCTGAGTCCTTCCCCAAGGTCCTCCCTCTCCCTTATGGATTATACCTATTACCTACCCATTGATGCTCCCTTAGATGACCTGGTCAATCTATGTTTGACTTGGCTAGGATCTCGCTTGTCCGAGTTACTGCGGGCCTGATCCGTTGGGGAATCGATTTTTTCACTCGCTTGTTGTAAAAGTAATAATCCATAGGATGTACTTAGTACTACAAAGTACCCATGTACTTGGTTGTTGGTTCTACCTCCTGTGGTTAACGCGGCTGGTTTGGGGCTAGGTTTCTAGTACAGATGTGCTTAGTTGTGCTGAAATTTTTGTTATATATAAGCATCTGAAACTATGAATAGAAGCACATTGGCCGGTGATATTTATGTGACCATACAGACCAAAAGTTTATTTCCCGGCTAGCCTAAAACACATAATTACCAAAATAAAAAAAAAATATCAAATTGGTGGTACAAGTAATTCTTCTAGAGACACGGCTTGGATCATCAGATTGCAGGGAGCATAAAGATTGTTTGTGCTAATTACTATTTCGAACTGTATTACACCGTTGCTTCGTAATTTTTAATTGATCGGGAAGGAAGATCCACTGCTCAGTATGCTTTTTTTTGTGACACCATTAGTTTGCATCTTCAGTATGCCTTTTTGTGGATCCATGAGTTTGTATGTTCAGTTTGCAAACCTTTGCTCTCTTTATCTTGCAGCATTCCTTTTTCCCGCTTTGAAAGATTATATCGCATCATTCTCATGACTTATTATCGGTGTGTTTCTACATTCCACAGGTCAAACCTGAAGAAATTACTGCAGTAATAAATGACTTCGATGAACCAGGCTCTTTGGCACCAACTGGATTATTCCTTGGTGGTACAAAGTACATGGTTATTCAAGGTGAACCTGGGGCTGTCATTCGGGGCAAAAAGGTTAGGACCTGGCATTCCATTTTCTACCACTAGACTCCTTTAAAGAAACCATGGTGTTACAAAGTTTCTTCAAAAGCAGGAGAGCAGACTTCATTATATCGGCTTATAATGCATGCAGAAATAAAGAATTAACATGGGAACATGGACTGTAATCATGTCTTAAATACTTATGAATCAGAAACTGGTCTTCTGTAGCCGTATGGTCAAATTGTTCATACACATCCTTGGTCTTGGTCTTTGGTCTTGGCTCTCCTGGGCAAAGGAATTACTAGCTGTATGAGTTAGCTTCTGTAGCTGTATGGTCACATCGTTCGTACGAATCCTTCTTGTACCATATAAAATGTTGAGCAAGCCACCCAGGAGCTGGACACTCAGGGAAAATCTGATTTGTTTGGAGAAAAAGTTCACTTGAAATGTATCTTATCCACAGTGTAATGGAATACAATTGCATCATGCTTTCCGATTAACAGCAAAGCTATAACAATATCACTCTGCTTTTCAAATAAAAAATGATGACTGGATGTTATGTAGGAAGCATTTTATATATACATTTGTACTTAACATTTTCATTGTTTTGCACAAAATAGCTACTCTGTTGTAAAGGGTTGAGAAATAGGAGTTGAAATGCAAGTAAAACTCACCGCCACCTGCTGCATTTTTCAGACAGTTAAAACATCTCTGATATTCAGTGACAACTCTTTACTAGTCAGAAAATATTGAGTTTAGCATACTCTCTTGCAACCTGACAAGCTTCAATCTATCATTCTGTTGCTTACAAGTTACAAGCAAGGTTTTCATACTGGTGTCAATGATAATGATGACTAAAATTGCAGTTCTACTGGTCACCAGGCACTAGAGGGAAACTGAAAAATTACCGTGTGCATAATATATTAGGAATGCCTCACTAGTACACAAGGCACACTGCCTAGATTGCACAAAAGAAAAACGTTATCATCATGAACCTCACACCTATGGTTGAGGGGTTACAAGCATGCAGAAGTCCCTGACTTCGGATAGCAAAAATCTTCATTCAGTTTAAGTTGGGTCACAAGCAACTTATGTATGCATTGATTAGTCTCAAATTCTCTCTGCCTTGGTACTTTAGTGATGATAAAAGATCATTTCTTCTGTTAATAATTTTAGCATCTTAAAAATCATCTAGATTTGTAGGTTGTTCTACAGTTTCCCTCTAGAGACAGTCAGCATTTCAGCTTATATGATCAATCCAAAATTTAACTGGAAGTTGACTGATCACACTTCTATTTTTCCTGAAACTAAATTAATGCAGTAGTATTTCCGCACAAGAAAGTTGACAGGTTTACTTCAAAGTAAGATGTGTTAGTACGGACTATTCCCTAATGTCGAACATTTTGCATCTTTTATCTCATCAATGGTGCTTTCTCTGCAGGGGTCAGGAGGGGTTACAATCAAGAAGACGAGTCTAGCCATCATCATTGGAATTTACGAGGAACCAATGACTCCTGGACAGTGCAACATGGTGGTGGAGAGGCTCGGTGATTACCTTCTTGAGCAGGGCTTCTGAACTCAAGAGTCCTAGTCTGGGCCAACTGGGCTTATGCCTACCGAAATGTACTACCGCATACCCCATGAATAATTGGACACATCCGGATATGTTTTGAACAAGTGGAGGTTCCTCGTTATGTTGGAATTGCTTCCTATATGTCATGGGGCTTATATGTAACCTTTAAACGTCGTCATATTTTTGCCAAGCATCCAGTTTTTCCTGTTACTGACAATACCCTGCAATGTATAAAAATGCGTCGATGATGATTGCTTTATTGCGTTTCAAAAAATGATTGCTTTATCAAATGTTTTCTGTTGCAAAATTCACATAATAATTCTGATGAGACAATTTTATGTCTTACTACAAAATATAATTCAGGCAGGAGCAATTTCAGAAGCACCACATTGCGCTTACGGTGGCCCTGGTTTGCTTGGGTAGGCTTTGACACTACCTGTGATGATCAGGACATGGATCTATTTTACGCGGCAGTCATCGTTACAGTCAGGGACGGGAAGAATGGACAGTTTTTGTTGGCACTCGCCTTGGCTTCATGGATGCAAGCCGTAGGACTAAGCGCCGGGAATCTTTGAGTTATGCAAACGCAAGACATGCAAAGTTCGTAAGGCTATGCTGAACAACGGTTGAATCAGATACACTGACATGCAACATGGCCTTTCGTTGATGCACGTAGATATGAAAAATGAGATAATGTGGACATTCACTGCTGATGAATGTGGGACGGCCTAAGCACAGGCTCCCTCTTCCGGTTTTGAACCCTTTAAAAAAATATTTTTTCATTTTTTGTTTCCTTTTCTTTTTTTTTATTTTTATTTGTCCCATTCTATTCTTTTTTATCCTTTCCTTTCCGTTTTTCAAATTTTAATTTTTTTATAAAATATGCAAGTTTTTAAAAAAAATCATAAACCTTTTTTTAGAAATCACCAGTAATTTTTGAATTAATTATTTTATTTGAAAATTGCAAACTATTTACAAATCTGCGAATAATTTTAAAATTTTAGAACATTTTGTGAACATTTTACCCAGATCCGCAACAATTTTTGAATTCACAGGCATTTTTTTAATTTTGAGACATTTTTTTTCGAACTCACAAACATTTTTTGAATTTTAGAATAAGTTATAAATTCATGAAGTTTTTGAAAACTGTTTTTTTAAATCCTGAACATTTTCTAATGAAGCAAAAAAAAAGTAATAAAACAGGGGCGCCCACCCCGCACATGGGCCGGCTCAAAAGAATCCAAGGGAAGGAGTGGGGTGCGCGTTTGCTTGCTCAGCATTGTATAACGCGGGGAAATAGGAGGTCCTGCTGATGACCTTTACTCTGCCGCTTTGGCGTACGAAATGCAATTTGCGAGGATCATTACTTCTAGTCAGGGGGGAATCCGGCCCAATGGGCCAAGGTGGGCCAACAGTAGAACTACACATATAAATTTATTTACTTCTTAATTTTCTTCTACTGCCTTCGATCCATATTAATAGTCACTAATTTAGTACAAAGTTTACTAAACATCGACATTTAATATAGATCGGAGGAGTATAATATACAAACTACTGTGTAATCTATGGATGGGTTGAGGCTACCCTATCCACCCTCTAGATCCACCACTACTTCCGGTATGCCGAGAGGGGCGAAATGTTAGGTACCTCCCAAGTTGAAGTTGTTCTCGTGGCCCATCATGCAAAATAATCTAGAGGGCGGATAGATTGCAAAGGCAAGGCCGCACGAAATGTGTGTTATGTCAACTGTGCAAGTGTGAACCGGAATATGCCTCGTGCCTTTTCAAATGCCGCTACACCCGTGCCATGGAATATGATTTGGTAGTGGTTTGGTCTTCATCAGCTTGGCACGACAATTTGGAGTGAACTGTATTTGGTTGAAGAATGGTGATACGAGACGGTTTGGCTCCATAGTTTTCTATGCAAGGCCATGAGCTCGCTCGGGGATCGAGAATTAGAATGAGTGGAATGCACGAGTCTTCCATACATGTATGTAGGCCTTCGCTGGAGAAAAACACCTGAGATCTTTAATGCTGGTAGAGTAATCCAGTTGTATCCACTTTGTTGGTCTCGCTGCTTAAAACTTTGATTCCATCTCTTTATTGATAAAACGGGACAAATCATTTGCCTCCGTCTTACTATATACTCCCTCCGTTCAGAAATACTTGTCGCACAAATGGATAAAACTGGATGCATCTAAAACTAAAATATGACTAGATACATCCATTCCTCCGACAAGTATTTCCGGACGGAGGGAGTACTTCTTTTGTTTCAAATTAAGTGTAGCTGATTTAGTATAATTTCGTACTAATGGAAGGAGTAGAAAACAAACAATCATTGAGCACCTAAACACGTGGCCACCATGTCGTTGTTTCATAACTATTCATACCAGAACATGTTCAAGGATGTCTGTCTGCCAGTGCCAGCCCCAGGTCCATATTTATCGCATGCTCCAATCCATCTAACGGACGTTGATTTCGGTTGCTGCCGTCGTCTCACCTCACCACTTCACCAGTACCTACCATCCCTCTTAAATCCAGCAGCTTAAACCGTTTGAATCCTGTGTGGGAGTAGAGTACAGAGAGTCACATGAATCACCCGGCCCGCCCGTCTGAATGAATTCTGGTGACCGCCGACGACAGTTCCTTTACGTGGCGTGTTTCTGATTCAAACAAGGCGCGAGATTATGGGCCGTGTGAGGGACCGAACCGAACCTGCGCGCTTTCGAATTCATTACCGTTTTCAGATGGAGAGAAGAAACCGAGGCAGGCAAAACCCTGGCATTCTCGAAGCCACTTGTGGCCGGTTTTTCCTGACCTTTCACCAACAGCGAGCAAATCCATGTGAAATCGAAAATGACAGAGATCCTCTCCCTTGCCCCTTCTGCGCTACTGTACCGTATTTGCTTCCATTTCTCTGAATAGCCAAATGCATAAAGATTGTTCAGCCCCCAGCTCTCAATAACGGGGGCGACAGTGTCCCGGCGAGGCAGTGAGGTACCACTGGCGATTTGAATTATTCCCGCGAGATGTTCCGGGTGGGCACTGTGTCCGTGAGTGAGGTGGTGGTCCTCCTATGCAAGATCTGACTGCGTGTTGGGCACTCTCGCGCTGAAGAGATCTTAATTGCGAGTTATTAGCGTGACTGCCCAGAGCCCCAGAGTAACAGAGAGCGCAGCGCTGGGGTTGAATGGCTCAGGTGTCCCCCCCTCTGGGAATTTCCTTGGGCTCTGAGTAGCGCTTCCGTCACATTGCTGCTCTTTATCTTGAGTGCCGCCAGTGGGTGTGCCAGCGGTAGATTATCTTTTTAAAGGAAGTTCTTGGCCTACTCAGAGTTATGGGGTTAGGGTAGTTTGCCACCTTGATCTGTGAGACATTTTTACTATTTCTGAGGCATGAGTGAGGAGCAAATTTGCTGGCAGCAAACGCGCGCCAGGCACGACCTGGCCGTGCCATCACTCACTCTGAGGCCGGAGGTGGCGCCAAGTGATACGCCGTGGAGAGATACAAGCAAGCAAGCAGGCAGGCAAGGTCCCCCATGGCGCAGTTCATCGGCGAGACGAGGCGACAAGTGAAGCTGCGACGCATGCATGCCACGGGTTCAGGGTCTCAGGCTGGCTCGAGGCACCCGCGCCATAACGCCGCGGATTCAGAGCTTGTACGTACGCACTGCGCGTGCTGTACCGGGGTGGAGGGGACACGCACGCTGCGGCGCATTGCATACGGCAGGTGCGGTTGGACGGTGCATCAGCTTATCCGCTCGACGGCGGGGCATGAATTCCCGCAGGGCGTACGGCGCTGCCGGCGCCAGGAGAGCAGCCGCGAGGCGGCACGGCGGGCGCTCCCATGCATGCACGGCTGTGGGTGTTGCGAGTTCTAGCATGTGCTGTTTGTTGGGTGCAGTGCATGCTGGTAATGGCGGTTTTTATCTGCGTTGGCTTCATTTTAATTATGTTATGACGGTATTTTTTATTCATATACGTCGTGTTGGGCTGTTTTTTTTTAGGGTGAGCGTTGGGCTGTTGTTGGAGACGGTGTTTATCGTAAGATGAGAGTGGAGCTGTTTGTTGCGTGTTGTTGTGTCCTTAAATGTTTGGGTCCCTAAATGCTTTGGCCTTGGTGCCATCCAAGTATTGAGCTCTTGGGAGATCACATTCCATGCTGAAATCATGGAATTGCTCCCTATGCCACGTACGTGGGCTAGCCCATGAAGCTCTCGCTCGGCTTGGACATAGCTCCACTCGCTCACTTTGCTTTCTTTTTCTTCTGGCTCAGAAAATTTGGGTACATTTCTTATTTGAAAAGGTTCATTAAATCAAAAGATGTACAAAGATTAATTTTTTTATAAAATATTGTGAATTAAAGAAACCATTTTTTATAAAATCGTGATTTTTTTAAAAAAATCTTTGTTCATTTTCATATATTTTTTGCAAATTTAAAAATGTCACACACTTTAATTTTTTTAAGAACTTTAAAATTATTCGTAAATATAGAAAATGTTCATGAATTTGGAAAAATATGAATGGATTTTAAAAAATGGCCATGATTTTTAAAATGCTCATTAATTAGGTGCGGAAAATAATGAATGAAAAATAAAAATAAGAAATAATAAAAGTGTAAACAAAATTGAAAAGAAAAATAAGAATAGAAAACATTGGAGTCGGTAGAGAAAAACACAGAAAAGATAGAAGATGTAAAAGAAATAATATCTTCTTCAAAAACCTTCTAGAACCAAGAAAACCAGCCAACACATTATGACTATATATACACTTAGAACAGAGCGACCCCCACAACTCCAACGCATCTCAAGGATCCACATCATCCCCTAAAACAGACACACTGTTTGTCTGCAGACTGGTCTGGATTTGTCCGGCTCTATTTTTTTAAGTCCGGGGCACTCAAAATAATTAAAGAAAATAGAACCATTCATCCATAAATAACATGCAAAAATCTCTAGTGCAAAAATAGTTCAAATATAAATATTTCATCTGAGATAACATGATGTTCACAAGTTTTTGAATTCATCGATTTGAAATCCAACGATACTCGAGTTCGAATCCGCACATGTCGCTCCATGCACTATGCCCCTTGAGGTTCATCCAATAATGCATCAACATGAATGGCATGCCCTCTGTCAAGTGGTTCATCACGGCAATGTGGACTGGCTATTCAATAAACAGCAAGTCACACTAGTGAGTGAATCAATGAATTGACCAACATATAGAACAATAAAAAGCAAAACTTACAATCTCCAATGCCGACACACCAGGTGGCCACATGCTCTTCAACTGTGCAGTCGCACTGCATTAGTCCATGACATGGTTCACATTGCCTTCATGAATCACGTTCAAGTAGTAGGGCGTGAAGTGCTTTTGCTTATGAAAAAAAAGAATGTGTGTTTTGCCAAAAGGTCGAGCCCCTTTGCCTCATGCTTACAAAGTCCGCAGATACGGCCAACCATGCATCACATATCAACTCATCCTCCATCACCGAGCACCCCACCATTGTGCTTACTCTAGGAAACATTGAGAAGGTAAACAAACACTCAATGGCATTTGACCCAACACCTATCGGGCGAGGTGTCCTTCATGGAAGGTGTTGGTAGAAGGGCGAAGGGTACCTAGCCGCGGATGTATCTTGTAGTCCAAGGTAGATAGGCGTGTGCTTGGGGGTTGTGGACGTCCGAACAACTCATGAGTAGCGGCCGAAGAGGTATAACAGTGGCGACCGATGAGGAGGGTGTGGATGGAAAGCAAGGGGGAGGGGCAGAGTCGAAGAAAAGTGGTCCAATGGGGGGATTTGAGTGAGCCGGGGGTGTCGAAGTCCAACGTGGCAGAGGTCCAGATGCCCGCAAATCTCCCCCGGTTTGCGTCTGGTTTGCGAGAATTTGGATAAGCGGACACGCCCACGGGAAAAATGGGATTCCTATTGGATGGCAAACTACATCCGGACAGCTCGATCCGGACATATGTGGGCATTTGAGGGATGGTGTTGCAGATGCGGTTAGCATCTAAATATACTAGATGACATGTTAGGCCCTTGGCGCAAAGTCCAATTGGAGGCAAGAAGCGAAGCAATTTATGAACAACATATTTTACGAATGATACACAAAGGGCAAAAACCAAATGCAACCAAGAATTTAGGCGAGCTATTGGAAGGATGTTTTTCATGAATTGTCTACAAGTGATTATGTTCATATTGTGTCTGTTTTTGGCTTGTATTTACTAATATCAGACAACAATGATGTTTGTCATGTTTTCATTTGATGATACATAAGTTGTTTATTGAGCAGGTGAATTGAATCTAATTTTTTTTCATACTCCTTTCAGGTTGATAGAAAACCCGCCCGCACCCTCCGCACCAAATGACCCAACGCATCAAAATCGGGCACTCCCACTCAGAAGCACATGAGCAGAAGGAAACCAAGTGTACGGACCAGATGAATGACGGTCCATGAAAGAGTGTGATCAATGAGAACCTACAACATATATGCTAGCCAACGAGGCCGCAGCGTCGAAAGGCCAAGCAGACATGGCAAAAGGCACTATCCGGCTTGCCACAACATTCAAAGGTCGGAAAGACATAGCAAAATACGTCTACCAACCAACCGCGATGGTGAAAGGCTGGGTAGACATCCCAAAACACACTATGCATCCAGACCACAGTGCTCAAAGACTGGGCTCCCAGTCGAAGACACGGGCAAGCGAATGGCGATCAAACAGATGACATTGATGATCAATAGCTAGGAAACCGGTATGGCAGGACAAAGGAAAAAGGTGTCATATCAGGTAGATTATCACGTGCTTGACATCTAGCTTATAAAGACTATGTGTAGTCGACTAGCTGTCCTAGGAAATTCGACGACGCAGATGGACGAAGGCCTGAGCTTCCCCACCCCTTCCCCCATTTGATCCGATTTGTGGGAGTCAGACATCTAGGTTCGACGAGATAATGTCGGCGACCATTGTTGGATGGATAAAAGTGATATTTGACAGCGGCCTGATAATCCCCAAGTGCAGGGAATCATCGTAGCAATTCCCAAAGGTGGAAGTGATAAGTATGGGGTGTCGAACCCACAAGGAGCTAAAGGCAAGATCAATATTCTCTCAAGTCCTATCTGCCACTGATACGACTCTACGTACACCCAACGTTTGCTTCCAACTAGAAACAAGAAATAAAACTATGTTGTGGGTATGAAGAAGATAACTTTGTATGATATCGGAGAGCTAAAATATAAAAGTAGGTGTTGTTATCATGAAGTTAGAATATATTACTAAATATTATAAATAGCGAGTGTGGAATAATGATGGGTCGGTGTGCGGAATTATCCTAGGCAATTGTTAACAAGACCAGTAATCACGATTGCAATTTCATATGAGGGAGAGACATAAGCTAACATACTTTCTCTTCTTGGATCATATGCACTTATGATTGGAACTCTAGCAAGCATCCACAACTACTAAAGATAATTAAGGTAAAACCCAACCATAGCATTAACATATCAAGTCCCCTTTATCTCATACGCAACAACCCCCTTACTCAGGTTTATGCTTCTGTCACTCAAGCAACCCACTATAAGGAATCATGAACGTATTGCAACACCCTACAACGGGAATCCCTCAAGTTTGCGCGACACGGAGGGCAGAATAGGACAGCACCAAAATAAAACATACAACTCATACCAATCTAGATCATCAATCAACCCAAAGACAAATGATATCTACTCAAAACATCATAGGATGTCAACACATCATTGGATCATAATATGTGGCATAAAGCACCATGTTCAAGTAGGGATTACAGCGGGGTGCGGGAGAATGGACCGCGTAAAAGAGATGAGGATGGTGATGTTGATGAAGGTGATCACCGTGGTGATTCCCCTCCCGATGGCACTCAGGCGCCACTGAGAGAGAGGAGGAGAGGTTCTCCCCCTTGTGCTTCTTCCTTCATGGCCTCCCCCTGGATGGGGAGAGGTTCTCCCTCTGGATCTTGGCCTTCATGGCGATGATGGCCCCTCCGGGATCCTTCCCCATGGCCTCCGGTGATGATGGCCCCCTCCGGCAGGGTGTCAGAGAGGGCCTAGATTGATTTATCATGGCTACAGAGGCTTGCGGCGGTGAAACTTCCGATCTAGGTTATTTTATGGAGGTTTCTGTATTTATAGGAGAGGTTGGCGTCGAGAACAAGTCACGGGGACCCACGGAGAGTCCACGAGGCACAGGGACGCGCCCTGGTGGGGGGGGGGGGCGCCCTCCACCCTCGTGGTGCCCACGGGCCTCCCCTCCGGTAACTCTTCATTCCAGTATTTTTATATCTTCTAGAAAAAATCTCCGTTGATTTTCAACGCATTCCGAGAACTTTTATTTTTGCACAAAAACAATACCACGGTAGTTCTGCTGAAAACAACATCAGTCCGCGTTAGTTCTAATCAAATCATACCAGAATCATATAAAACTATTGTAAACATGGCATGAATACTTCATAAATTATAAATACGTTGGAGACGTATCAGCATTCCCAAGCTTAATTTCTGCTCGTCCTCGAGTAGGTAAATGATAAAATAAATAATTTATGAAGTGTGAATGCTAGCAAGTGCTTAAGTTTGATCAATGATAGTTCCAATCACCTTTTATAGCATCATTATATATCATAACAGTGTCTCAACTCATGAAACTTCTCATGATCAAGTAACAAGCTATTCACATGTTAAAGTATAGATCATAAACTTTCTTGAAAACTAACAAACCATGCTCTTAGTCATCAAACAATTGCAATTCATCTTATTTTCGGGAAGGGTCTATGTAAGAGCTTTGATTCAGCAAACTCCACATACTCAACTATCATTTAATCTTTCACAATTGCTAACACTCATATTTATGGGTTCAAAGTTTTAATCGGACACAGAGAAAGATAGGGGCTTATAGTTTCGCCTCCCAACCTTTTACCTTAATGGTAATGTCAACAATAATACTTTATGAAAACCTACATCCAAGTGGATATATATATCCGGATTGCTCCAACACAAAGTGTTTGCCAAAGGGAAAAAATGTAAAAAGGGTAAGGTGATGATCACCATGACTCTTGTATAATAGTAGAAGATAAAAGTAAAAGATAGACCCTTCGCAGAGGGAAGCAGAGGTTGTCATGCACTTTTATGGTTGGATGCACAAAATCTTAATGCAAAAGAACGTCACTTTATATTGCCGCTTGTGATAAAGACCTTTATTATGCAGTCCGTCACTGTTATTTCTTCCCTAACACAAGTTCGTATAAAGCTTATTTTCTTCTCACTAACAGATCATACATATTTAGAGAGCAATTTTTATTGCATGCACCGATGACAACTTACTTGAAGGATCTTACTCAATCCATAGGTAGCTATGGTGGACTCTCATGGCAAAATTTGTTTAAGGGATGTTTGGAAGCACAAGTAGTATTTCTACTTGGTACAAAGAATTTGGCTAGCATGAGAGGGAAAGGCAACCTCAACATGTTGGATGATCCAAGACAATATAACGTCTATTCGGATATAGGAAAACATAACCCATTAAGTTGTCTTCCTTGTCCAACATTAACTTTTTAGCATGTCATATTTTAATGAGTGCTCACAATAACAAAAGATGTCCAAGTTAGTATATTTATATGTGAAATCTATCTTCCTTCAATATTCTTCATGAATTGTTCAAGTGATCAATTCTGCGTTTGCTAACTTTCAATAAGTTTACTACCTATACTTATTATGTGTAAAGTCATTACTACCCATGTTATAAGCATATGAAACATATATATAAATTCAGATTTATGATATTCAATTCATTCAACCATTTACTTATAGGATATACGTGAATCATGTGAGTAAATGACAAACTACTCCAAAAAGATATAAGTGAAGAACAATGAGTCGTCAAATAATTAACTAGCCATGGGAGGATTATCTTTCATTCAAGATTTCAGATCCAAAGATTTTATTCGAACAACAAGTAAAATTGAAAATACGCTCGAAGCAAAACATATATCATGTGACGAATAAAATTATAGCTCCTAGTAAGGTATACCGATAGTTTTGAAGACGAAAGAGGGGATGCCTTCTGGGGCATCCCCAAGCTTAGGCGCTTGAGTCTTCCTTGAATATTACCTTGGGGTGCCTTGGGCATCCCCAAGCTTAGGGTCTTTCCACTCCTTATTCTCCTCATTTCGATATCTCAACCAAAGCTTGAAAACTTCAATCACACAAAACGTAACGGAACTTCGTGAGATGGGTTAGTATGATAAAGAGTAAACCATTCACTTTGGTACTGTCAAAGACAAGATTAATAATTTTTCTCACACAATGCCTACTGTACCATATCATTTCTACAATTTATATTGAGAAATATAAGCCATAGAAACTAGAAAACAAGCAAACTATGCAATGAAAACAGAATCTGTTTGAAACAGAATAGTCTGTAATGATCTGAACAGAAACCATACTTATGATACTCCAAAAATTATGAAATAAGTTGGTGGGCGTGAGGAATTTGTATATTGATCTTCTGTAAAAAGAATCAACTCAAAATCACTCTTCTGTAAAAAATTACAGCTAATATCGTGAGCACAAAGTTTTTGTTTTTTTTACAGCAAGATCACATTAACTTTCACCCAAGTCTTCCCAAAGGTCTTACTTGGCAATTTATTGAAAAAAAGCTATAAAACATAATTAATACAGTAGCTTAATCATGTGGACACACAAAAACAGTAAGGGTAAATATTGGGTTGTCTCCCAACAAGCGCTTTTCTTTAATGCCTTTTAGCTAGGCATGATGATTTCAATGATGCTCACATAAAAGATAAGAATTGAAACATAAAGAGAGCATAATGAATAATATGACTAGCAAATTTAAACCTAACCCACTTCATATGCCTAGGGATTTTGTGAGCACTCAATTTATAGGAACAAGAATCAACTAGCATAGGGAGGCAAAACAAGTATAACTTCAAAACTTTAAGCACATAGAGAGGAAACTTGATATTATGGCAACTCATACAAGCATATATTCCTCCCTCATAATAATTTTTAGTAGCATCATGAATGAGTTTAATAGTACAACCATCACATAAATCATTCTTTTCATGATCTACAAGCATAGAAAATTTTCTACTCTCCACATAAGCAAAATTCTTCTCATTCAGAATAGTGGGAGGAAACTCAACAAAAAAACTGTCATGTGAGGCATAATCCAATTGAAAATTAAAATCATGATGAAAAGTTTCATGGTTAACATTATTATTTATAGCATACATGTCATCACAATAATCATCATAGATAGCAACTTTGTTCTCATAATCAATTGGAACCTCTTCCGAAATACTGGAATCATTACTAACTAAAGTCAAGACCTCTCCAGATCCACTTTCATAAATATCACACTAATATTCAACACCCTCCAAAATAGTGGTTACTTTCTAAATTTGACACTCTTCCAAACGCACTTTAGATGATAGTCTTATTCATACTCCAAAAGATATAAGTGAACTTCATGGAGCATTCTACAATTAATATAGACTAAACAATATCCAAGCTCAAAATATATAAGTGAATCACACAAAGCATTCTATAAAACCATACTCAAAAGATTTAAGTGAAGCACAAAGAGCATTCTATAAGGTCATACTCAAAAGATATAAGTGAATCACATGAAGCATTCTATAAATCGATGAAGGGCTATCTCATACTAGCATGGTTATTAAAGAAAAAGAAAAACACAAAGGACACAAATCATGTGAACAAAACAAAAACCAAGGTATACCGATAATTGTTGAAGAAGAAAGATGGGATGCCAACCGGGGATCCCCAAGCTTAGATGCTTGAGTATCCTTGAAATATTAACTTGGGGTGCCTTGGGCATCCCCAAGCTTGAACTCTTGCCTCTCTTTATTCTTCTCACATCGGTAACTCCTCGTTTTTTGAACACTTCATCCACACAAAAACTTAACAAAATCTTCGTGAGATCCGTTAGTATACTAAAGCAAATCACTACCTTTAGATACTATTGTAAACTCATTCCAATTTCATATTAGCACTTTATCTACTGTATTCCAACTTCACCATGGTTCATACCCCCCGATACTACCCATAGATTCATAAAAATAAGCAAAACAACACATAGAAAACAGAATATGTCAAAAACAAGACAGTCTGTAGTATTCTGGAAATTTAGTATACTTATGTAACTCCAAAAATTCTAAAATAAATATGAAAATTTAAAAAATTTGTACAGCAGTAATGTGCAAAAAGTTTCAGACCCATTTGATTTTCTAGTAAAAATGTAAATTCGCGCGCTACTGCCAAAGTTTCTGTTTTTTGTACTGCACATAGTAAACAAGCAATCTAATCATTCTAAAACCAAAGTTTGGCGTTTAGTAATAAAACGGATATATACAAGGGGATAATTATTTAAAGAGACTTCCATGAAATTTTTACATTGTTTCCTTGAGCATGAACACAAGTGTGCAAGGTCGACCCTCACTTCTCCAATGCATAACTTTCCAATCACTTCTATTTTTTGAAAAACTTTTTAGGCATATGAGGCAAGCGAATCTTTTTGTATTTTCATTTTTAAATATTTTTTTGTATGTTTCACCCACAAGTAGGCAAAACAAAAAGGGAAAACAAAAACTACTTAGTGAAGAAAGCAAACAAGCATACACAACAATATCAACCCCACGCTATTGCTCCCCGGCAACGGCGCCAGAAAAGAGCTTGATAATCCCCAAGTGCAGGCAATCATCATAGCAATTCCCAAAGGTGAAAGTGATAAGTATGGAGTGTCGAACCCACAAGGATCTAAAGGCAAGATCAATATTCTCTCAAGTCCTATCTGCCACTGATACGACTCTACGTACATCAAATGTTTGCTTCCAACTAGAAACAAGAAATAAAACTACGTTGTGGGTATGAAGAGGATAACTTTGTATGATATTGGAGAGCTAAAATATAAAAGTAGGTGCTGTTGGCATGAATTTAGAATATATTACTAAATATTATAAATAGCGAGTGTGGAATAACGATGGGTCGGTGTGTGTAATTATCCTTGGCAATTGTTAACAAGACCGGTAATCACGATTGCAATTTCATATGAGGGAGAGGCATAGGCTAACATACTTTCTCTTCTTGGATCATATGCACTTATGATTGGAACTCTAGCAAGCATCCGCAACTACTAAAGATCATTAAGGTAAAACCCAACAATAGCATTAACATATCAAGTCCCCTTTACCCCATACGCAACAACCCCCTTACTCGGGTTTATGCTTCTGCCACTCAAGCAACCCACTATAAGCGAATCATGAACGTATTGCAACACCCTACAGCGGGAATCCCTCACACTTGCATGACACGGAGGGCAGAATAGGACAGCACCAAAATAAAACATACAACTCATACCAATCTAGATCCTCAATCAACCCAAAGATAAAGGATATCTACTCAAAACATCATATGATGGCAACACATCATTGGATCATAATATGTGGCATAAAGCACCATGTTCTAGTAGGGATTACAACGGGGTACGAGAGAGTGGACCGCGTAAAAGAGATGAGGATGGTGATGATGATGGCGATGTTGATGAAGACGATCACCGCGGCGATGATTCCCCTCCCGATGGCACTCCGGCGCCACCGAGAGAGAGGAGGAGAGGTTCTACCCCTTGTGCTTCTTCCTCCATGGCCTCCCCCTGGATGGGGAGAGGTTCTCCCTCTGGATCTTGGCATTCATGGCGATGATGGCCCCTCTGGGATCCTTCCCCATGGCCTCCGGTGATGATGCCCCCCTCCGGTAGGGTGCTAGAGAGGGCCTAGATTGATTTCTCGTGGCCATAGAGGCTTGCGGCGGTGGAACTTCTGATCTAGGTTATTTTCTGGAGGTTTCTGTATTTATAGGAGAGGTTGGCGTCGAGAACAAGTCAGGAGACCCACGAAGAGTCCACTAGGCACATGGGCGTACCCTGGGGGGCGCCCTCCACCCTCGTGGGGCCCATGGGCCTCCCCTCCGGTAACTCTTCATTCCAGTATTTTTTATATTTTCCAGAAAATATCTCCGTTGATTTTCAATGCATTCCTAGATCTTTTATTTCTGCACAAAAACAACACCACAATAGTTATGCTGAAAACAACGTCAATCCGGGTTAGTTCTAATCAAATCATACCAGAATCATATAAAACTATTGTAAACATGACATGGATACTTCATGAATTATAGATACGTTGGAGATGTATCACGGCCCGCCATACCTTTTATGCCAACTGCCATCAACATGGAGAGGTTATTGCGAGCATCAATCGGGGAGGAGTCAATGGGGCATATAACATGGTAACTTGGCACCCAGATGGAGTACATCTCTTCTTCAAATGGAAAACAACAATGAATATTCCTGTGTTCAAACCATTTCCCGAAGGCTTAGTGTGAGACAAAACTCATCCGTCATCCATTTCCATAACTGACTACTATGAATATGTGCTTCATATGTTATGTATATAAGGTGGTTTTGGGAAATAAATAAAACAAATATTCATACACAAGGTTCATGCATTTTCTTTCTGGCCTCCTCCGCCCAGTAGTAGACCCTGGAGGCGGCCAGCTCGCCCTCCTTCTCGTCCTTTTCGTCGTCATGGTGGTATTGGTGTGTCACCTACCTGGTCTTCTTATGCTCGTCACCTCACCCGATGTACAACACATGGATCATTTTCCACCCCATCTATCAACCACCGACTTTCAACACCATTTTATTGCCAGTTTTGTGCCATGTTATTCTTACGTTGGGCCGTCCGTGAAACAGACGCTCCATTTTTAGAAGGTGGACTATTCGCCACACCTGTGTCGTCTATGCCCATGCGATCGTCCACCACATATGTGGTCAGACCAATTGCAGCCAAGAAGAAAAACAATCCATGAACAACATTTTTATTAATGATCCACATGACAATGAATAAGCACGAATACAACTACACTAAGTCATGCTATTTTGGCACCAAATTAATCCCACCCAATTTTAAAGAAGGTGCTGCTACTAATGTTGGGTTCACCGTCGGCATAGGCACTGATACCTCGTTTTAGTGACCCGCTAATGGAACAGAAAAGCCACACCTATTTCCCCAAAGGTGACCCTGGGTTATCGAACTCACAAGAGGAAGATTCGCTTGAAGGCGATGGTATCTACAAAGCTTATGTTAAATGATCGATTCCAGCTTTTGACCGGATCAATCAAGCAAATAGTAATTCAAACACTTTTAATAAAAGAGGTAGTTGTATGAGGTCTTAATGCTTACAACCATGTATTGGTGTTGGACCAGATATGATCTTCATTTGTGCACTGAAAGCCACCCATCAAGATGTGCTTGTTACGAACCGAAGTGGGGGATGTGTCCAAATAACATCTTGACTGGCACGAGTCTTGCATCAAGAATCAATTGTCCTACCGCAGGCCCTATCCATCGCGTGGGGTTGCCTCGATAATTAAGATAATGAAACCAAACAAGAGCTTTGGGCATTTATTGACTACACCTCATGTATCCCCAAGGATAGGATATGTGTTACCCTACTAAACCTACTGTCGCAGGTGTTCTGTATAACACTTCACGGTCTCCTTGCTCCTAGCCTCTCCATGACTCGATCTCCATGATTCTGGGTACCTGTAGGGATGAAGGTCTCATAAGAAAAGAGACATCTATGGGACAATTTTTATTTCACACATACGGGATGTTAATTTTAAATACCTTCTATTGATCCCCACAACAAATATGGAGGGTGGCAAGGCTCATGCCTCAACCCATACTTTACTGAACTACTCACACATGGAGATCAAATCGGAAGAAGAAAACATCTTAAAGATTGTTTGACTGCAAATATGTCTTACAACTGATGCCTTGTGTGATGCACGATTACAAGTATGAACTAGATGAGGAAGCACTATGGTGGTGATGGTGGCTACGGAGATAAAAATGGCAGCGGCTTAGGATTTGTCAATGAAGATGATGATGATATTCTGGCTTCTGTCGACGCTCCCCTGTTGACATTTTGATGGGGGTATCCTTTATAAAAGTTGTCCAAGTGGACAATCTGCATCGGTTTCTACTCCATACGGGTGCTCAGACGGGTGCGTGTGCCCGTATGGAACATCGCCTTTTGCTTTTCCTTTGTAGAAATGACTCCTGTTTATCCTTCTTTCTCCATTTCCTTCCTTTCCATTTCCACACATGATTTCTTCCCTTTTTAGCCCATTTCCTGTAGAAACGCATCAAAGAGAGAATTCAAGGAATCCTTCGCATTCACTAGTCATTAGTAGGAATATCGATGGAGAAGATGTTGCCCATTGTACTGCATCACCTGCGGTGGCTCATTCTCCTCGACGACGAGGGTCATCCAACAGGCAAGGTTTTTGCGACATGACATGCTTAGAGTTAGTGAAGTTGGGGGGAGGAGAAGTGGATGTTGGGCGTGTCTTCACCGCCCGACATTACTAAGATCGGCGAGAGGTGTGCCATGCGGTTATCAAATCATTTGTGATTAGGGATGGCACATGGTTGACCACCACTGGCCTTTAAGAGACGGAAATGTTGAAACAACATTGGTACTCCCTATAAATTAGGAGGGAAATATATCACCTTTACATATGATTAGAAACTTAAAATGACAATAAATAACATTTTCATACATTTATAATCAAATAGATAGGCAATTCAGCCGCTATTCCATGGCATTGCATCGCATATAGTTCGGTCCAAGGTTGTGCAATAGATGTGGCGTCTTAGGCCCATTTTTGCATTAGTGGGGATACAATGGAGTTTTGGAGGCTTCCGCCAATTTAGCCAACTTTTCTTCTTTTCGATGAACCTCTACTTCTTTAGTCGTCTTCCTGCGAAGCACCTCGACAAATGGCGGGTTCTGCAACATTGTGGCCATCATCTCCTGTGTGCCCTCCACTTCTGCCTCCTCGTCATGGCGGTCCTCTTCATCATGTCTGGACTGATCATGACTCACCCCTTCACTACAAAAAAATACACTTCCGTGATGATACATGTTTGTTACAGTAGGTCGCGTTTTTTGTCATGCATGTACATCCATGACATTTTATGACAAAATCAAGATAGTCATACCTGTGCTGTCGTAGAAGTGTCCACTTCCATGACGATAAATCGTGCGTCATAGAAGTGCTTTCGTCAAGGGTGACCAACACATGGCATCCACCATAATGGGATGCCGTTAAGCTATTGGGTCCGGTTTTGGATCCGATAACCCGTTAACAACCTGGACCAACGAGAAATTTCCACGTGTAAATTCTGTTTGGCCGGAGGAAACACGTGTCAGCTCGTTAGTGGGTCAGATAGGCACCTATCATATGTTGACACATGCAACGGCCCACCACTGGCCCATTTAGCTTACGAAGGCCAGCCCATTTGACTTGGTCAAAAGTTAGCAGGCTGGCCCATGAAAAGCCTGTTAACGGTCTCTTCACAAATAGCCCATTTTACGGCCCGGTAACTCATGGTCCATTAGGGCCTAACCGAAATCGGCCCAACAACGTCATGTGGGCCATTGAATATAACACCAGCCCGTTTCACTTTCGGCCCATGTATGGCCCACGACGTCTTTCGGCCCATATGAGGCCTTCGTATCGTTAGGCCCTTTAGAGGCCTACGATGACTCTAGCCCATAATGGACAGTAAAATTCTTTGTACCCGTTAACGACCCATGATTCACATGGGCCGTTTCCATCCCGTGTTAGCTTTTGGCCTACTGATGGCCCATACGTTCCTGGGCTCCTTTCCGGCCCGTTACTGGCCTGTTCCCCTAATGGGCCAAATTCGGCCCACGGCAAGAGTCGGCCCGTTTTTGGCCTGTTAACCCGTTGCACCGTTTCCAGCCCGTCCTATATTCTGGCCCATTAACGACCCGTTATGCCTATGACAATATTAAGCCTTTGCTGTCCTCCGGCTTGTTAACGGCCCGTTACCGTGCTGGGCCGATACCAATTACGCCCGTTTACTGCCCATGTAGACCCATTTATCCGACAGCCTAAGGCCCACCGATTCTATGGCCCTGTTGGAGGCCCATTTATCGACGGCCCATAGGAGACCCATGGATCCTATGGCCCATAGCAGGGTCAAGGTTACTACGGTCCATATATGGCCCATGGTTATTGCGGCCACTAGCAAACCGGTGAAAAAGAAGACTAGGAAATAAATAAGCCCGAAACCAATGCTAGGCTATTAAGGCGATTGCACAGATTACATCCACTCAGCATCAAACATTGCCGCCAGTGCAAATATAGGGAACACCAAACACTATACAAAAATGACTTGTTGTTTTCTTCAGCCGGTGGCTGCACGTTAAGAAAAAAAATTGTATCGCAACAAAACAAATTACAACTATAAAACAAAAGGAAGGTTGGCATAAAAGTTAACAGTCTAGCAGATAAATGCACCACCAGAAGTTCAGAAGCTCAGTTCATTTGACCTGACTATTATGTTTTCATGTTGTATTGTCCGATGGAGCACCATAACCTTCGCCTTCATTTCTCCTAGGCTCCTGAACAACATAGCAAATGTCTGATAGTCTGTTTTCAAAACCATGCATATTTTGACGACATCGAACAATGTATCTCCTTGTTTCACAAAGGGTCTCTGTTAGGGAATGAACTTGTGTCTGGAGCGCAGATATAACATTGTTTTGAGCTTGCATATCTTGATCATGAGGCAGTTTGGATGAGATTGCCTTAACAACCAACCCAGTATTACGCAGGAACGTGCTTTTGGCATTGTTAGTGGACAGGTATTGACCCACTGCAGCAAGAGCTGGCATTGCGGTTATAGTTGCCTCGCCACCTTTAGAAGGTGGCAGTTCCACCATTTTTTTCATAGCTTGCTGAAAAGTTGAGTTTTTTTACATCAGTAGTACCAGAACAGAAGATATTAAGGAGGCAGCAAGACCAAACAAAATAGCTTTGATCTATATACAGAACTTATTCTGGTGAACCCATGTAAAATATTAGTTGTATTTTATTGCAAAGTACATAATAAAACCAGGTTCCAAACATATGACCATGTACAATCGCTAATGTCTTGTCTATTTCTTCACATTGTATTGACAGCTAAGGATAAAGAGACAAAGTTTATAATACGGTAAGCATAGTATGACATCATTCATATCACAAAACAACTGATAACAGACAAACATGCAATTGTAACGTTGTGTGGGCAAGTCCAGCACGGAACTAGATGACAGGTCAAGATCAAAGGAACATCACTCCTCTCTTTTAAACCTTGTAAGGTGCAATGATACGCTAAGACAATTGTGTATAAAATTGAAAAGAGTAATAGACATTGGCTGCAAACCATATAGTTCAAGGCACAAGTTAGAGTAAGTAGTAGTTAAAAAGCATGAGGATTAAGGACTTACAACAGTGGCTTTGACTGGTGTAGTCATGCCCTTCTTCTTGTTGGTGTGACAGTCCTTGAAGATTTCCACAACATTTGGTTCAGGTACTCTTTGGTCCTTGCGGGCTTTCCTCTGCATTTGGAACAAGTCAATATAGATGTGATAATATGGAACAATGAAAAGAGTGAAACAACAGCTAATTACAAGAGCCTCATAGTGTGCAATATAGCTACGAGATCCTGTCGTCTATTGGAATTTTACTTTCGTACGGTTGGCCTTGTTCTTTGAACAATTCACCTACAAGAAGATAGATTTGTGTGGCACATGCATAAATAGGACTTCAACATGTGATCTAATCACACACACACACACACACACACACACACACACACACACACACACATATATATATATATATATATATATATATATATATATATATATAATGTACCTGATACTTCGGATCAGACCGGTGTTTAACGAGGCCTCTCCAGTCTTCATCTGATATATTTTCCACTAGAGATGTTTGGGCAAGTTCACTGTTAGCCTTGCCTTCAAAGTGAATTTTCCTCAAGTTATATTGATACTGTCGCAGAGCAAACTTGAAAACATGGGTGCAAGCTTGTTTGGTTGCATCATCTTGGCTATCCAACTTGAACCACATCTGTTGAAAATTATGGGAGTCTCATTATCAGCAACCTAGAAAGTTGGGATACAGCAAGATGATATTACTAGTTTCCATACATAACCATACTTACAGGTAAATGGTCGAGGAAGGTGTTGAACTGGGTTTCATCTTTGTCATTCCTATACTGAATCCATGTTAGGAGGATATGTACATGACACCTAACGGCAACTGCTGCCTCTGATACTAACTTGGCTGACTCTGTAGCATCACGTGTCCTTTTTAAACCTGCCTCAAAACGGAGCTCCATTCTTCTTCCTCTAGAATTAGTTAACCTATCAAGCATTATCCCTGATGTTTGTTTCCTCTTGCGCCTAGGTGCTAGTCCAACAACGAACATAGGAAGTGTTAGTGTACATCAAACTGCGAGACTACATATAAAGAAGTATGCAACTGTAACTTGACTCCAGCAACTACCTTCTTGTTGTTGAAGCTCACAAAGTTCATCTGATCTTGCCAACTCATCTTGTGTCAAGAGTGATTCGGAAGTAGTGTCAGGTGGCAAGGGAGCTTGAGAATGTGCTGCTAGCTGAGTTGACAAATGAGTAACTCGTGCAACTGGTGGTACTGTGGGAGGTGTTGCAACAACTAGGGTTGTCTCTGCTTGTTTGGTGGCAGCTATTTGTTTATGTTTGGCTTGTTCTACAGCTCATGTAGCACAGGATACCCTGTTTGTAGAATTTTCCGTTGGACTTTGACCTTCTATTGCACCATCAGTACCAGTAGAATATGCATGATTCTTCCGCTTCCCATTCCCTCTCATTCTGTGTTGCTTCCTCTTTCTCTATGCCATGTTAAGTCAAGCCAACAAGAAAAACGAATAACAAATTAGTTTTTTAGAACAAATTGATGCGTGATACAAATGAACTGAACTTTGATGTTAGACAACCACATGATAGGAGGATGTAATATGTACAAAAAATAGGACGACATGAGGTAACCAGAACTATGATGTGTAAACTAAGAAGAAGACATTTCACTAAATTAGAAGCAATGCAATGGAAGGTAGACACCATATGAAAGATGCTACAAATATCGCTCTGCCAAGTTAACAGTGTCTCATCATAAATGGCATTTAAACAAATGTGAAGCAGTACAAGAAATAAATCATATGCAAGATGCAAACAACATCACACTACCAAGTTAGTGGTCTCTCGTCATTAGTGCCATTGCATATTCACAGCATTGCATGTTCACAGCTTATGATGTGTAAACTAAAGAGAAGACATTTCAACAAATTAGAATCAATGAAAGCTAGATACCATATGAAAGATGCAAGGAACATCACTCTACCAAGTTAAAACTGTCTCATCATAAGTGCCATTTCAACAAATTAGAAGTAGTACAAGCTAGAAAAGAATGCGAGATGTAACCTATATCACACTCCCAAGTCAAACATGTCTTATGATAAGTGATTGTTGCATGTTACACAATAGTAGTAATTTGATGTAAGAACATGGTGTGATAGACAGATATTGTATGTTCTAGAAATAGGAACATGTGTCTTATCCACAAGTATAATGTGTAAAGTAAGCAGATGGAATTCAACAAAATTAGAAGCAATACAAGCTAGACATCATACATAAAATGCAACCACATATAACAGTGTGAAGTTAGAGGGAGCACCTGCGATGGTGCACTAGGGAAGACATGCTCATCATTAACACATCTACGTTAAGTGTCTATGCATGCGTTGTCTTGCAAATCATCTTGGGGGGATGGAGGAGTAGAATCTGTAGAGGCCCTCCATTTGGAAGGAGCACCATTATCCGCTGCCTTGCTAACTTCCTTACGCTTTATTGATTTTGAATTGTCAAGTAAAACCGACAAGAAAAAGCAATGAAATTCTCTCTTCAGAACTCATTCGTGCATGATAGTGACAATCACTACTTTGATGTAAGGCAAACACATGATACCAGGATGGAATATGTACGAAAAACAGGACGTCATGGCATATTCACAACTGCTTGTGTAAACTAAGCAGAAACCATTCCAACAAATAAGAAGCAATGCAAGCTAGACACCACATGAAAGATGCAACCAATATCACTCTGCCAAGTTAAAAGCGTCCCATCATAAATGGCATTTCAACAAATTAGAAGCAGCGCATGCTATAAATCATATGAAAGATGCAACTAATATCACAGTGCATATACTAAAGGTGTCTCATCATATTGATTGATGCGGGATACAAAAAACAATATTTTTATGTAAGGACATGCTCAATAGACAGATGTACTATGTACTAAAAATAGGAAGGCATGTCACATTAATAGGTATAATGTATAAACTAAGCAGAATAGCACATGCAATTTAACCAGATTGGAAGAATTACAATCTAGACAACCATATGCAACATGCTACCACATATCACGCTGCCAAGTTAGAGCAAGTGCTACCTCTTGAGCATGCATTGGTTTTCCCTTGAAGAGGAAAGGGTGATGCAACAAAGTAGCATAAGTATTTCCCTCAGTTTTTGAGAACCAAGGTATCAACCCAGTAGGAGGCTACACTCAAATCCCTCATACCTGCACAAACAAATAAGAACCTTGCAACCAACGCGATAAAGGGGTTGTTAATCCCTTCATGGCCACTTGCAAAAGTGAGATCTGATAGAGATAATAAGATAAATATTTTTGGTATTTTTATGCTATAGATTGGAAAGTAAAGATTGCAAAATAAAATAGATTGGAAACTTATATGATGGAAAATAGACCCGGGGGCCATAGGTTTCACTAGTGGCTTCTCTCAAGATAGCATAAGTATTACGGTGGGTGAACAAATTACTGTCGAGCAATTGATAGAAAAGTGCATAGTTATGAGAATATCTAGGCATGATCATGTATATAGGCATCACGTCCGCGACAAGTAGATCGAAACGATTCTGCATCTACTACTATTACTCCACACATCGACTGCTATCCAACATGCATCTAGAGTATTAAGTTCATAAGAACAGATCAACACATTAGGCAAGATGGCATGATGTAGAGGGATAAACTCAAGCAATATGATATAAACCCCATCTTTTTATCCTTGATGGCAACAATAAAATATGTGCCTTGTTGCCCCTGCTGTCACTGGGAAAGGACACCGCAAGATTGAACCCAAAGCTAAGCACTTCTCCCATTGCAAGAAAGATCAATCTTGTAGGCCAAACCAAACTAATAATTCGAAGAGACCTGCAAAGATAACAAATCATACATAAAAGAATTCAGAGGAGATTCAGATATTGTTCATAGATAATCTTGATCATAAACCCACAATTCATCGGATCTCGACAAACACACCGCAAAAAGCATTACATTGAATAGATCTCCAAGAAGATCGAGGAGAACTTTGTATTGAGATCCAAAGAGAGAGAAGAAGCCATCTAGCTAATAACTATGGACCCGAAGGTCTGAGGTAAACTACTCACACTTCATCGGAGAGGCTATGGTATTGATGTAGAAGCCCTCCATGATCGATTCCCCCTCCGGCGGAGCGTCGGAAAAGGCCCCAAGATGGGATCTCATGGGTATAGAAGGTTGCGGCGGTGGAAATAGGGTTTCATGGTGCTCTCGGATGTTTTTAGGGTATTTGAGTATATATAGGTGAAAGAAGTCGGTCAGGGGAGCCACGAGGGGCCCACAAGGGTGGTGGCGCGCCTACCCCCTGGGCGCGCCTCCCTTCCTCGTGGCCGCCTCATTGCTTCCTTGACGTCCACTCCAAGTCTCCTGGATTGCGTTTGTTCAAAAGCGACTCTCCCATTCCGTTTGGACTCCGTTTGATATTCCTTTTCTATGAAACACTAAAATAGGCAGAAAGCAACAATTTGGATTGGGCCTTCGGTTAATAAGTTAGTCCCAAAAAGTGTATAATAAAGCCCATTAAACATCCAAAACAGATAATATGATAGCATGGAACAATCAAAAATTATAGATACATTGGAGACGTATCAAGCATCCCCAAGCTTAATTCCTGCTCGTCCTCTAGTAAGTAAATGATAAAAACAGAATTTTGATGTGGAATGCTACCTAACATAATTTTCAATGTAATTCTCTTTATTGTGGCATGAATGTTCAGATCCAAAAGATTCAAGATAAAAGTTTAATATTGACATAAAAATAGTAATACTTTAAGCATGCTAACCAAGCAGTTTATGTCTTATCAAAATAACATAGCCAAAGAAAGCTTATCCCTACAAAATCATATAGTTTGGCCATGCTTCATTTTCGTCACACAAAATGCTCCCATTATGCACAACCCCGGTTTTAGCCAAGCAATTGTTTCATACTTTTTAACGCTCTTCAGCCTTTTCAACCCTCACGCAATACATGAGCGTAAGCCATGGACATAGCACTATGGGTGGAGTAGAGTATGATGATAGGGATTATATGAGAAAACCAAAAAGGAGAAAGTCTCACATTGACGCGGCTAATCAACGGGCTATGGAGATGCCCATCAATTGATGTCAATACGAGGAGTAGGGATTGCCATGCAACGGATGCACTAGAGCTATAAATTTATGAAAGCTCATCAAAAAGAAACTAAGTGGGTGTGCATCCAACTTGCCTGCTCACGAAGACCTAGGGCATTTTGAGGAAGCCCATCATTGGAATATACAAGCCAAGTTCTATAATGAAAAATTCCCACTAGTATATGAAAGCGACAAAATAAGAAACTCTCTACCATGAAGATCATGGTGCTATTTTGAAGCACAAGTGTGGAAAAAGGATAGTAACATTGTCTCTTCTCTCTTTTTCTCTCATTTTTTTATTTGGGCTTCTTTGGCCTCTCTTTTTCTTCTTCTTTTTTCTATTTTTTTATTTCGTCCGGAGTCTCATCCCGACTTGTGGGGGAATCATAGTCTCCGTCATCCTTTCCTCACATGGGACAATTCTCTAATAATGGAAATCATCACACTTCTATTTATTTACAACTCAATACTTAGGACAAAATATGACTCTATGTGAATGCCTCCGGCGGTGTACCGAGATATGCAATGAATCAAGAGCGACATGTATGACAGAAATATAAAGGTGGCTTTGCCACGAATACGATGTCAACTACATGATCATGCAAAGATATGCCAATGATGGAGCGTGTCATAATAAACATAACAGTGGAAATTTGCATGGAAATATATCTCGGAATGGCTATGGAAATGCCATAATAGGTAGGTATGGTGGCTGTTTTGAGGAAGATATAAGGAGGTTTATGTTGGATAGAGCGTATCGTATCACGGGGTTTGGATGCACCGGCGAAGTTGCACCAACTCTCAAGGTGAGAAAGGGCAATGCACAGTACCGTAGAAGCTAGCAAATTGTGGAAGGGTAAGAGTGCGTATAATCCATGGACTCATATTAGTCATAAAGAACTCATATACTTATTGCAAAAGTTTATTAGACCTCGAAGCAAAGTACTACTACGCATGCTCCTAGGGGAAGGGTTGGTAGGAGTTAACTATCGCGCGACCCCGACCTCCACTCATAAGGAAGGCAATCAAAGAACACCCCATGCTTCAAATTTGTCACACAACGTTCACCATACGTGCATACTATGGGACTTGCCAACTTTAACACAAGTATTGCTCAATTTCATAATTACCCAACTAGAATGACTCTAACATTACCACCTTTATATCTCAAAACAATTATCAAGTATCAAATATCATAGTGTTTAATGCACTCCATATGAAAGTTTTTATTTTACCCAACTTGGATGCCCATCATATTAGGACTAATTTTATAACCAAAGCAAAATTACCATGCTGTTCTGAAAGACTCTCAAAATAATATAAGTGAAGCATGAGAGATCAATAATTTCTACAAAATAAAACCACCACCGTGCTCTAAAAAGGTATACATGAAGCACTAGAGCAAATTGTCTAGCTCAAAAGATATAAGTGAAGCACATAGAGTATTCTAATAAATTTCGATTCATGTGTGTATCTCCCAAAAGGTGTGTACAGCAAGGATGATTGTGGTAAACTAAAAAGTAAAGACTCAAATCACACAAGACGCTCCAAGCAAAACATATATCATGTGGTGAATAAAAATATAGCATCAAGTAAAGTTACCGATGGACGAAGACGAAAAAGGGGATGCCTTCCGGGGCAATCCCAAGCTTAGGCTTTTGGTTGTCCTTTAATTTTTACCTTGGGGTGCCTTGGGCATCCCCAAGATTATGCTCTTTCCACTCCTTATTCCATAATCCATCAAATCTTTACCCAAAAACTTGAAAACTTCACAACACAAAACTCAACAGAAAATCTCATGAGCTCTGTTAGCGAAATAAAACAAATCACCACTTTAAGGTACTGTAATGAACTCATTATTTATTTATATTGGTGTTAAACCTACTGTATTCCAACTTCTCTATGGTTCATACCCCCCGATACTAGCCATAGATTCATCAAAATAAGCAAACAACACACGAAAAACAGAATCTGTCAAAAACAGAACAGTCTGTAGCAATCTGTAACTTTAGAATTTTTCTGGAACCACAAAACTTTTACCAAAATAGGAAGTACTAGATAATTTGTTTATTAATCCTCTGAAAAAATAATCAACTGAAAATCACGTTTCTGTGATTTATGAAAATTATTCTCGTGCGCACAAAAGGTTCTGTTTTTCAGCAAGATCAAATTAACTATCACCCAAGAAGATCCTATAGGTTTCACTTGGCACAAACACTAGTTAAAACATAAAACCACATCTAACCAGAGGATAGATGAATTATATATTACTAAATGATACGTCTCCGTCGTATCTACTTTTCCAAACACTTTTGCCCTTGTTTTGGATTCTAACTTGTATGATTTGAATGGAACTAACCTGGACTGACGCTGTTTTCAGTAGAATTGCCATGATGTTGTTTTATGTGCAGAAAACAGAAGTTCTCGGAATGACCTGAAACTCCACGGAATATCTTAGAATAAATAATAAAAAATCTTCGCCAAAGATGAAGACCAGGGGGCCCACACCCAGTCCACGAGGGTGGGGGGCGTGCCCCTCCCCCTTGGGCGCGCCCCCCTACCTCGTGGCCCCCCTGGATGCCCTCTGACACCAACTCCAAATCCATATATTGGCTTTCGGGGAGAAAAAATCAGAGAAAAAGTTTCATCGCGTTTCACGACACAAAGCCGCCGCCAAGCCCTAATCTCTCTCGGGAGGGCTGATCTGGAGTCCGTTCGGGGCTCCGAAGAGGGGGATTCATCGCCGTCGTCATCATCAACCATCCTCCATCACCAATTTCATGATGCTAACCGCCGTGCGTGAGTAATTCCATCGTAGGCTTGCTGGACGGTGATGGGTTGGATGAGATTTATCATGTAATCGAGTTAGTTTTGTTAGGGTTTGATCCCTAGTATCCACTATGTTCTGAGATTGATGTTGCTATGACTTTGCTATGCTTAATGCTTGTCAATAGGCCCCGAGTGCCATGATTTCAGATCTGAACCTATTATGTTTTCATGAATATATGTGTGTTCTTGATCCTATCTTGCAAGTCTATAGTCACCTACTATGTGTTATGATCCGGCAACCCCGAAGTGACAATAATCGGGACCACTCCCGGTGATGGCCATAGTTTGAGGAGTTCATGCATTCACTATGTGCTAATGCTTTGTTCTGGTTCTCTATTAAAAGGTGGCCTTAATATCCCTTAGTTTCCAATAGGACCCCGCTGCCATGGGAGGGTAGGACAAAAGATGTCATGCAAGTTCTTTTCCATAAGCACGTATGACTATTTACGGAATACATGCCTACATTACATTGATGAACTGGAGCTAGTTCTGTGTCACCCTATGTTATGAATGTTACATGATGAGCCACATCCGGCATAATTATCCATCATTGATCCGGTGCCTACGAGTTTTCCATATACTGGTTCTCGCTTATTTACTTTTCCGTTGTTACTGTTACAATCACTACAAAATACCAAAAACATTACTTTTGTCGTCTTTACTTTTGTTACCATTACCACCACTATCATATTACTTTGCTACTAAACACCTTGCTGCAGATACTAAGTTTCCAGGTGGTTGAATTGACAACTCAGCTGCTAATACTTGAGAATATTCTTTGGCTCCCCTTGTGTCGAATCAACAAATTTGGGTTGAATACTCTACCCTCGAAAACTGTTGCGATCCCCTATACTTGTGGGTTATCAAGACCTTTTTCTGGCGCTGTTGCTGGGGAGCATAGCTCTATTCTTTGAGTCACTTGGGATTTATATCTGCTGGACACTATGAAGAACTTGAAAGACGCTAAGACAAGTATTTATCCCTCAACTACGAGGGGAGGTAAGGAACTGCCATCTAGCTCTGCACTTGATTCACCTTCTGTTATAAACAAGCTAGCGACACCTAAACCTGCTTCTGCTATTCGTTCCAATATGTCGCATGTTATTGATGATGCCACTTCTGCTATGCATGATACTTATGATGAAACTACTTCTATGCTTGATACTATTGTGCCTCTTGGTGAATTTCTAGATGAACAAATTTCTAAGTCTATAGAAAGAGAAATTATTGAAACTAAACACGATGATGTTAGTGATGATGAAAATAGGCCTGCTATTCCTGAGGGTTACCTTTTTAATGCTGCATCTACTGAAGCTATTCTTGCTTGCCAGGATAGTCTTGAACGTAATAGGTTGCTAGTTAAATGGAGTAAAGAATCTTTTAGAGGTAGGATGAGACCCGACCCTGCTTTTGCTACTTCACCTATCTGTGTTCCTGGTCAGGATTATTATGATTTTTCTGTTGATCCAGATATAATTACTTTGGTTGAATCTGATCCTTTTTATGGCTATGAATCTGAAACTGTTGTGGCACATCTTCGTAAGTTAGATGATATAGCTGCCCTGTTTACTAATAATGAGAGATCGCGCTACCTTTATTTACTCAAAATATTTCCGTTCTCATTAAAGGGTGATGCTAAGATATGGTTTAATTCTCTTGATCCTGGTTGTGTGCAAAGTCCCTAGGATATGGTTTATTACTTCTCTGCTAAATATTTCCCTGCTCATAAGAAACAAGCTGCTTTGAGGGATATATATAATTTTGTGCAAATTGAAGAAGACAGTCTCCCACAAGCTTGGGGGAGGCTTCTCAAGTTACTTAATGCCTTGCCTGATCATCCTCTTAAGAAACCTGAAATACTTGATATCTTTTATAATGGACTAACTGATGCTTCCAGAGATTACCTGGATAGTTGTGCTGGTTCTCTTTTCAGGGAAAGAACACTGGCTGAAGCTGAAATTCTATTGAATAATATGTTGACAAATGAAAATAATTGGGCACCTCCTGAGCCAACTCCCGAGGCAGCTCCTGAGCCAATTACTGAGCCTATTCCTAAACCAACTCCGAAGAAGAGAGCTGTTCTATTTCTTAGTCCAGAAGATATGCAAGAGGCAAAGAAATCTATGAAAGAAAAAGGTATTAAAGCTGAAGATGTTAAGAATTTGCCTCCTATTGAAGAAATACATGGTCTTAATTTACCGCCTGTTGAATAAGTATATGATCTCAATTACTTATTTAATGAAGAACCTCCCGACATCCCGACACAGGTAGTAAAGGTAAATTCTCTCTACAGATATGATAAAACTGAAGTCCCTCCTACTAAAATTGCTAGTCAGTGCTTGGATGAGTTTGATGACTTTATGTTTAAGCAAGATGACTTTAATGCTTATTTTGGTAGACAATTAAAACAAAATACCATTATGATTAAACGCTTGAGTGATTATATGGATAATATTAGAGGTGAACTTAAACTTGTTAGCAAACATGCTTCTATGGTTACCACTCAAGTAGAACAAGTACTTAAAGCTCAAAAAGAAGTGCTTAATGAAATGAATAGTAAGAAAAATGATTATGCTGTTAGAGTGGCTACTAGAACTGGTAGAATGACTCAGGAACCTTTGTATCCTGAAGGCCACCCTAAGAGAATCGAGCAAGATTCTCAGAGAAATAATATTGATATGCCTAGTTCTTCTAAAAGGAAGAAAAAGAAAAATGATAGAATTGTGCAAACTTCTAGTGAACCTATTGCTGAACCACCTGATAATCCAAATGGTATCTCTATGTCTGATGCTGAAACACAATCTGGTAATGAACATGAACCTGGTAAAAATGTTAATGATGATGTTCATGATGATGCTCAACCTAGTAATGATAATGATGTAGAAGTTGAACCTGCTGTTGATCTTGATAACCCACAATCAAAGAATCAACGTTATGATAAAAGGGACTTTGTTGCTAGGAAACATGGTAAAGAAAGAGAACCATGGGTTCAGAAACCCATGCCTTTTCCTCCCAAACCATCCAAGAAAAAGGATGATGAGGATTTTGAGCGCTTTGCTGAAATGATTAGACCTATCTTTTTGCGTATGCGATTAACTGATGTGCTCAAAACAAATCCTTATGCTAAATATATGAAATATATTGTTACAAATAAAAGAAAGATACCGGAAGCTGAAATTTCCACCATGCTTGCTAATTATACTTTTAAGGGTGGAATACCAAAGAAACTTGGAGATCCAGGAGTACCTACTATACCATGCTCCATTAAAAGAAATTATATTAAAACTGCTTTATGTGATCTTGGAGCCAGTGTTAGTGTTATGCCTCTCTCTTTATATTGTAGACTTGACTTGAATAAGTTGACACCTACTGAAATATCTTTGCAAATGGCTGATAAATCAACTGCTATACCTGTCGATATTTGTGAGGATGTGCCTGTTGTGGTTGCAAACGTTACTATTCCAATGGACTTTTTTATTCTTGATATTCCCGAGGATGATAGTATGTCTATTATTCTTGGAAGACCTTTCCTTAATACTGCAGGGGCCGTTATTGATTGCAACAAAGGCAATGTCACTTTTCATGTTAATGGTAATGAGCATACGGTACACTTTTCGAGGAAACAACCTCAAGTTTATAGTATCAACTCTATTGGAAAAATTCCATCGATTATATTTGGAGGTTTTGAATTTCCCCTCCCTACTGTCAAGAAGAAATATGATATACTTATTATGGGGATGTCCATATCCCCGTTGAGGTAACATAGTGTTATTCGAAATTTCTCCGGTTCCATGACTATCGGAATGAGTTTGTTAACAAGACTTGGTCAACCTTGTTAGTGGATTCTTTTTGATGAGCATGAGATGGATGAAACTAGAAGCACAACCTTCTGTACCCTCTTTATATTTTTTGTTACTTAGTAGAAATAAAGTAAAATAGTATTTTTCTGTCTGTTTCCTGATTTATCCATGCAATATAAAAATATCCCGAAAATAAAAGTCCTCAGAATGCCATGCCAATTTAATATGATTTTTTCGGGAATATTTGAGGATTTACCGTGCAAAAATCACCACGGGGGGAGCTGCCACCTGGCCACGAGGGTGGAGGGGGCGCCCTACCCCCCTGGACGCGCCCCCTGCCTCGTGGGCCCATAGTGGTCCTCCTCCATTTCGGTCTTGAGGAATTTGAAGCTGATAAATGCCCCCAGTATCGTTACCTCACAAGTTCATTTGTGGGGAGGTTTGATTTTTCATCTTCGCGTAATTCTCCTTCAGTCATGTTTGACCTTTATGACAAATCTTATACCATGGACTTAGAAGATTTCACTCTTGCATGCAAACTTCCATCTTGGGGTAGTATCAGGGATCCCCCTAAATCTGAATATAGAGACTTTCTTGCTAGAATAACTGTGGGGGAATCTAGAGATATAGCGCAGGCCACTATAGGGAGCATTCACTTTCCTTCTATACATTATTTTGCTATCTTCATTGGTAGATGCATAAATGCTAAGGATGAAGCATGTCACATGTGTGCCCCCTGATCTCAGCATTCTCAGAAGCGCTATGTTAGGGGACCAAGCTTATCATATGGGAGCCATTGTAGCTCGTAGGTTGCATCTAAATAGACGTAACAAAGATTTCTTTGGAGGAATTTATGCAACCCGCTTAGCTAATTTTCTTGATGTAGACATTCGTGAGGGTGATATGGAGTTACCCCCTTCTTATTTAGATCTTGATTCTATGTTTTCTCACCAGTTCATTGAGAGGACTGGACCACCTTTTCAGTATCGACTAATCTTTAACAAACGACATGTGGTCCGTGTTGCTCTTCCCGCTCCTACCTTCTTTGATTTTTGGGCGAGATGAAAATATATTATTACCAGAGAGGAGGAAGATGAATATGAGAGGAGAGCGGAGGCAGCTTGACGCCACGCTGCAATTCAGGAGGCGATAGCAGCTGCATCACAGTACGACCCCAGCTACACCAACGGGTATCAGCCAGGCCATCCCTGGCAATAGACCAACTTAGGCCAAAAACCTAAGCTTGGGGGAGTACGTATTTTCCACTTACATTACATTCATGTTGACACACACTCATTGCTAGATGTTGGTGCTCATACTTTTTCATTGTATTATCCATGCTAGTTTAAATTTCCTCTTCTAGCTTTCTTCTTGTGTGTTTGATAAACCTTAAGAAAAAACCAAAAAAAGTAGTAGTTTATTTCTTTGCTGTAGTAATAATTAAAAAGAAAACCCAAAAATATTTCCCGTTCTTCTTTTGCTTGTTGGGAGCTTTCCCGTGCAAATAATTTTTATTTCTTTTCCTTTCTTTGAGGGTCGAGAAGACTATATTGAAAATGCTTAGTGGCTCTTATATGCTTTATTGCTTATCTAACTTAGAGCCCATATTACTTGTCTTCTCTCTTGAGTTGAATGCTTGTAGATTCCAGCTTAGTCCAATGCACGTGCACTCTTATTATTATACACACCGTTCGGTCGTGCAAGTAATAAAAAAGGCAATAATGATGATATATGATGGACTTATTGGGATGAGAAAAGCTGGTATGAACTCGACCTCTCTTGTTTTTGTAAATATGATGATTCATCGTTCCTGATTCAGCTATTATGAAGTAAACATATTTGCAATGACATTTAGAGATTATAGTTGCTTGTGCCATGCTTGATTAGCTATGAGTTATAATGGTTTACCTTACGTGCCAACATGCTATTAGAATGGTTATGATGTGGTATGATGGGATGGTATCCTCCTTCAAATGAATTGAGTGACTAGACTTGGCGCATGTTCACGCATGTAGTTGAATCCAATCAACATAGCCTTCATGACATTTACGTTCATGGTGGATTATATCCTATTCATGTTTATATTCGGTGTAAATTAATTTTAATGCTTGTTTACGACTGTTGTCGCTCTCTTAGTTGGTCACTTCCCAGTCTTTTGCTAGCCTTCACCTGTACTAAGCGGGAATACTGCTTGTGCATCCAAACTCCTTAAACCCCAAAGTTGTTCCATAAGAGTCCACTATACCTTCCTATATGCGGTATTTACCCGCCGTTCCAAGTAAATTTGTATGTGCCAAACTCCAAACCTTCAAATAAAATTCTTTTTTGTATACTCGAGCATCTCATGTTTCAACTAGGAGTGCCCTTATCTTCCATGTTAGGCGGTTAGTCTCAAGAGGAGTGGACTCCGCTCCTCATTCACGAGAAAAATGGCTGGTCACCGGGATGCCCAGTCCCATGCTTTATGCAAACTAAATCAAAAATAATTGCAAACAAAACTCCCCTTGGGACCCGTTGAATGTTGGAGGCACTCGTTGTTTCGAGCAAGCCATGGATTGATGCTTGTGGAGGAAGGGGAGTATAAACTTTACCATTCTGTTTGGGAACCGCCTATTATTTGTTTAGCATGGAAGATATCGTCATCTCATAGTTGTTGCGTTGACAGCAAAAGTATGCCGCTCAAAATGTTATTCAATCTCTATTTTTAAAACTGAGCTCTGGCACCTCTACAAATCCCTGCTTCCCTCTGCGAAGGGCCTATCTATTTACTGTTATGTTGAGTCATCACCCTTCTTATTAAAAAGCACCAGCTGGTGAGCACACTGTCGTTTGCATTCATTATTATTGGTTTATTTCGGGTATGACTTGACTGGATCTCTTTTACCATGAATTACAATGTTTAGTCAGTCCTTGATCTTTAAAGGTGCTCTGCATTTATGTTTTGCGGTCTCAGAAAGGGCTAGCGAGATACCATTTCGTTATATCATGTTATGATTATTTTGAGAAAGTGTTGTCATCCGAGTTTTATTATTATGGCTCGCTAGCTGATTATATTATTGATATGAGTAATTGTGAGACCTACGTGTTATTGTGAGTATTGTTAGTTCATAATAATTGCTGAAACTTGAATGCTGGCTTTTCATGTTTACAACAACAAGAGCAAACAGAGTTTGTAAAAGTTTTTCTTTTTCTCTTTCAGTTTGTCAACTGAATTGCTTGAGGACAAGCAAGGGTTTAAGCTTGGGGGAGTTGATACGTCTCCGTCGTATCTACTTTTCCAAACACTTTTGCCCTTGTTTTGGACTCTAACTTGTATGATTTGAATGGAACTAACCCGGACTGACGCCGTTTTCAGCAGAATTGCCATGATGTTGTTTTATGTGCAGAAAACAAAAGTTCTCGGAATGATCTGAAACTCCACGGAATATCTTAGAATAAATAATAAAAAATCCTCGCCAAAGATGAAGACCAGGGGGCCCACACCCTGTCCATGGGGGTGGGGGGCGCGCCCTCCCCCTTGGGCGTGCCCCCCTACGTCAGTGGGCCCCTGGATGCCCTTCGATGCCAACTCCAACTCCATATATTGGCTTTCGGGGAGAAAAAATCAGAGAGAAAGTTTCATCGCGTTTCACGACACGGAGCCGCCGCCAAGCCCTAATCTCTCTCGGGAGGGCTGATCTGTAGTCCGTTCAGTGCTCCGGAGAGGGGGATTCGTCGCCGTCGTCATCATCAACCATCCTCCATCACCAATTTCATGATGCTCACCGCCGTGCGTGAGTAATTCCATCGTAGGCTTGCTGGACAGTGATGGGTTGGATGAGATTTATCATGTAATCGAGTTAGTTTTGTTAGGGTTTGATCCCTAGTATCCACTATGTTCTGAGATTGATGTTGCTATGACTTTGCTATGCTTAATGCTTGTCACTAGGGCCCGAGTGCCATGATTTCAGATCTGAACCTATTATGTTTTCATGAATATATGTGTGTTCTTGATCCTATCTTGCAAGTCTATAGTCACCTACTACGTGTTATGATCCGGCAACCCTGAAGTGACAATAATCGGGACCACTCCCGGTGATGACCATAGATTGAGGAGTTCATGTATTCACTATGTCCTAATGCTTTGTTCCGGTTCTCTATTAAAAGGAGGCCTTAATATCCCTTAGTTTCCAATAGGACCCCACTGCCATGGGAGGGTAGGACAAAAGATGTCATGCAAGTTCTTTTCCATAAGCATGTATGACTATTTACGGAATACATGCCTACATTACATTGATGAACTGGAGCTAGTTCTGTGTCACCCTATGTTATGACTGTTACATGCTGAACCACTCCGGCATATTTATCCATCATTGATCCGGTGCCTACAAGTTTTCCATATACTGGTTCTCGCTTATTTACTTTTCCGTTGTTACTGTTACAATCACTACAAAATACCAAAAACATTACTTTTGCTGTCTTTACTTTTGTTTCCATTACCACCACTATCATATTACTTTGCTACTAAACACCTTGCTGCAGATACTAAGTTTCCAGGTGTGGTTGAATTGACAACTCAGCTGCTAATACTTGAGAATATTCTTTGATGGCTCCCCTTGTGTCGAATCAACAAATTGGGTTGAATACTCTACCCTCGAAAACTGTTGCGATCCCCTGTACTTGTGGGTTATCACTAAACTGGAATAAAAATCAAAGAATAAAAATAAAATCGGGTTGCCTCCCAACAAGCGCTATCGTTTAACACCCCTAGCTAGGCATAAAAGCGAGAATAGATCTAGGCATTGCCATCTTTGGTATTCAATCCATAGGAGGCTCTCATAATAGATTCATAAGGTAATTTGATTTTCTTACTAGGAAAGTGTTCCATGCCTTAATGGAAATTGGAATCTAATATTTCCTTCTTTCATATCAATAATTGCACCTATCGTTCTAAGGAAAGGTCTACCAAGAATAATAGGACATGAAGGATTGCAATCTATATCAAGAACAGTAAAATCTACGCGCACATAATTACTATTTGCAACAATAAGAACATCATTAATCCTTCCTATAGGTTTCTTAATGGTGGAATCTGCAAGGTGCAAGTTTAAAGAGCAATAATCAAATTCACGGAAACCTAACACATCACACAAAGTTTTTGGAATCATGGAAGCACTAGCACCCAAATCACACAAAGCATAGCATTCATGATCTTTAATTTTAATTCTAATAGTAGGTTCCCACGCATCATAAAGTTTTCTAGGTATAGAAACTTCTAATTCAAGTTTTTCTTTGTAAGATTGCATTAAAGCATCAACGATATGTTTAGTAAAAGCTTTATTTTGACTATAAGCATGAGGAGAATTTAACGCGGATTGCAACAAGGAAATACAATCTATTGAAGAACAATTATCATAATTAAATTCCTTGAAATCCAAAATAGTGGGTTCATTGCTATGTAAAGTTTTGACCTCTTCAATCCCACTTCTACCAATTTTCGCATCAAGATCTAAAAACTCTGAATCATTGGGATGCCTCTTAAATAAAGTTGACTCATCTCTAGTCCTATCATTATAAAGATTCATATTGCAAAACAAAGATTCAATAGGATACACATCAATCACTTTTAGATCTTCATCCCTATTATCATGAAAACTAGAAGAACTCACTTTTACAAAGCAATCCTTTTTTGCACGCATTCTAGCGGTTCTTTATTTGCACTCATCAAGGGGAATTCTCATGGCTTTGAGGGACTCATTGATATCATGCTTAGGTGGAATAGATCTAAGTTTCAAAGAATCAACATCAAGAGAAATTATATCCACATTCCTAGCCAACTCATCAATCTTAGGCAATTTTTCTTCAAGCAAAGCATTGAAATTCTTTTGAGAAATCATAAACTCTTTAACACTAATCTCAAAACCAGAGGGCAACTTATTAAAATTTACATAAGAGTGGTTGTAGGAATTACCATAATTATTAGAGGAATTACTAGGGAACGACCAAGGATTAAAGTTTCCTCTATAAGCGTTGTTACCAAAATTGTTCCTACCAACGAAATTCACATCCATAGATTCATTATGATTCTCAATCAAAGTGGATAAAGGCATATCATTAGGATAAGAGGAAACACTCTTATTAGCAAACAATTTCATAAATTCATCCATCTTTCCACTCAAAACATTAATCTCTTCTATCGCATGAACCTTTTTACTAGTAGATCTTTCGGTGTGCCATTGAGAATAATTAATCATAATATTATCTAGGAGTTTAGTAGCTTCTCCTAAAGTGATTTCCATAAAAGTGCCTCCCGCGGCCGAATCTAAAAGATTTCTAGTAGCAATCCGGCATAATTTTTTTGTATAATCATCCATAAATTCAAACTATGTGTAGGGCAATTTCATATCATTAATTTCATTCTCTCCCAAGCTTGCGCAAAATGTTCATGATCAAGTTGCTTAAAATTCATAATATCATTTCTAAGAGAGATGATCTTAGCGGGAGGAAATTACTTAGAGATAAAATCATCTTTGCACTTATTCCATGAATCAATACTATTTTTAGAAAAAGACGAAAACCAAGTTTTAGCACGATCTCTAAGTGAAAATGGAAATAGCTTCAATTTAACAATATCATTATCCACATCTCTCTTCTTTTCCATATCGCACAAATCAACAAATTTGTTTAGATGTGTAGTGCCATCTTCGCTAGGAAGGCCAGAGAATTGATCTTTCATGACAAGATTCAACAAAGCAACATTAATTTCGCAAGATTCAGCATCGGTAATAGGAGCAATCAGAGTGCTAAGAAAATCATTGTTCTTGTATTGAAAAAATCACATAATTTAGTATTATCTTGAGCGATCGTGACAAACAATCCAACACACAAGCACACAAGAGGCAAGCGAAAAAGAGGTGACCGAGAAAAAGTGGGCGAATAAAACAGTAAGAGTGAAGTAGGGGAGAGGAAAACGGGAGGTAAATGGCAAATATTGTAATGCAAGGGATAAGAGTTTGTGATGGGTACTTGGTATGTCTTGACTTGTGCGTAGACTCCCCGGAAATGGCGCCAGAAATCCTTCTTGCTACCTCTTGAGCATGCGTTGGTTTTCCCTTGAAGAGGAAAGGGTGATGCAGCAAAGTAGTGTAAGTATTTCCCTCAGTTTTTGAGAACCAAGGTATCAATCCAGTAGGAGGCTACACTCAAATCCCTCGTACATGCACAAACAAATAAGAACCTTGCAACCAACGGGATAAAGGGGTTGTCAATCCCTTCACGGCCACTTGCAAAATTGAGATATGATAGAGGTAATAAGATAAATATTTTTGGTATTTTTATGATATAGATTGGAAAGTAAAGATTGCAAATAAAATAGATCGGAAACTTATATGATGGAAAATAGACCCGGCGTCCATAGGTTTCACTAGTGGCTTCTCTCAAGATAGCATAAGTATTACGATGGGTGAACAAATTACTGTCGAGCAATTGATAGAAAAGTGCATAGTTATGAGAATATCTAGGCATGATCATGTATATAGGCATCACGTCCGCGACAAGTAGATCGAAAAGATTCTGCATCTACTACTATTACTCCACACATCGACCGCTATCCAGCATGCATCTACAGTATTAAGTTCATAAGAACAGAGTAACGCATTAGGCAAGATGACACGATGTAGAGGGATAAACTCAAGCAATATGATATAAACCCCATCTTTTTATCCTCAATGGAAACAATACAATACGTGCCTTGCTTCCCCTGCTGTCACTGGGAAAGGACACCGCAAGATTGAACCCAAAGCTAAGCACTTCTCCCATTGCAAGAAAGATCAATCTAGTAGGCCAAACCAAACTGATAATTCGAAGAGACTTGCAAAGATAACATATCATACGTAAAAGAATTTAGAGGAGATTCAAATATTGTTCATAGATA
This sequence comes from Triticum aestivum, assembly GCF_018294505.1. Taxonomy (NCBI): domain Eukaryota; kingdom Viridiplantae; phylum Streptophyta; class Magnoliopsida; order Poales; family Poaceae; genus Triticum; species Triticum aestivum. Next base: position 117,044,381 of record NC_057801.1, on the reverse strand, counting down.
ATCTTGATCATAAACCCACAATTCATCGGATCTCGACAAACACACTGCAAAAAGTATTACATCGAATAGATCTCCAAGAAGATCAAGGAGAACTTTGTATTGAGATCCAAAGAGAGAGAAGAAGCCATCTAGCTAATAACTATGGACTCGAAGGTCTAAGGTAAACTACTCACACTTCATTGGAGAGGCTATGGTGTTGATGTAGAAGCCCTCCGTGATCGATTCCCCCTCCGGCGAAGTGCCGGAAAAGGCCCCAAGATGGGATCTCACGGGTACAAAAGGTAGCGGCGGTGGAAATAGGGTTTCGTGGTGCTCTCGGATGTTTTCAGGGTATACGAGTATATATAGGCGAAAGAAGTCGGTCAGAGGAGCCACGAGGGGCCCACGAGGGTGGGGGCGCGCCTCTCTGCCTTGTGGCCGCCTCGTTGCTTCCTTGACGTCCACTCCAAGTCTCCTGGATTGCGTTTGTTCCAAAAACGACTCTCCCGAAGGTTTCATTCCGTTTGGACTCTGTTTGATATTCCTTTTCTGTGAAACATTGAAATAGGCAAAAAACAGCAATTTGGACTGGGCCTCCGGTTAATAGGTTAGTCCCAAAAATGTATAATAAAGCCCATTAAACATCCAAAATAGATAATATAATAGCACGGAACAATCAAAAATTATAGATACGTTGGAGACGTATCAGCAAGCACCTGCGATGCTAGTGTAGGGGAAATGCGGTAATCAACTACAGTGCTACGCTCACTATCTTCATCTAGCCTTGCTGTTTCTTGAGAATCATGTCGGGAGGCTAATGCTGCATTCTTTAAATGAGGATATTTACTCACAGTAGTCCACTTGCCTGACTGCCTCATCATAAGATTGATGAGGGATACACAAGAACATTAGTTTGATGTAAGAGCATGGTTAATAGACAGATGTACTAGTATGTACCAAAAACAGAAAGGCATGTCATATTCAAAGGTATAATGTGTAAGCTAAGCAGATGCAATTTAACTAAATTGGAAGCAATACAAGCTAGACATCTGGCTGGAGTGGTGAGCATGATCATCTAGAACCTGAGAGCCTGGTGGGAGGCGGGATGCTTAGCCACCATCATGGCTTTTTAGTTGGCTTCCAGGTGATGTTTGTCTATGCTGGGATTGTCATTGGCTCGGCCAGTGCCCTGACTAGCTATTTGTCTTCTGGTGTTCACGGGATGGTGATTCATGTAAAAATATCTTTCATTATCTTAATAAAGACCGACTTCGGCCTTTCGAATACAAGCTAGACACCATATGGAACATGCAACCACATATGACACCGCGAAGTTAAAGCAAGCACCTGGGATGGTGGTTCATTGCGAGCAAGGTCATCAACTCCAGAGCTACATTTACCGTCTCCATCTGCTGACACTGCACCCTTTATAATGGTGAAAGGTATCTGGCTTATCCGCGTACCATGCTGGAGCGACTTCTCTCTTTTATTTTTTGCTTCTCTCATGGCAGTAGAGTCTGAAATACCCTTGCATAAAAACATAATAGTGAGAGTAAGGGTGAAGTGTGTGTAGAACTAGTGCACTGTAAAAGTAGCAGATAGCAGGTGGCTGAAAAATAAATGACAGGAGACATATGATAGCTCTACAACATTGCATGGCAAACAACATTAGATTCTACTCCGTATGATTTTGTAATATATGAGAACAGGAAATGCAGGTACTCCTCCAACACACCACCACATGTGGTCATATCAAGATAACAGTCGACTGCAAATAAATAGGTCAGTTGATTTTTTATGAACCATCCGATCTATAAGGAACGGGTAGATGGCCTTCGTCTACCTCCCGCCAGTCACTGTTAACGATCTTTCTCGAACCACCAGTGACAACTGGCCCAGACCCCTTCCTCCGCCGCCCCGCCCTGCCCTCGACCTCACACCACCGCCATGCTTGGCAGCGCCCCAGGCCATCCCTTTAATCCCGGCCGACCTCCAGATCGGGCGCCAGCAACTCTAGGCCCCACACGCCCCTAAGATAAACACCGAGGCGCTGCTTCCCCGGCGTAATAGGCGGACTAGCGCCTGTTATGCTGGGGAATGCTTCCGTTAATTGGGAATCAACTGACCATGAATTGAAATCCAGGGGGGCAACGGAACTCTAGCTAAAGTGAAATAGTATATGAGGAGAAACCTTGTACATCGTGAGTTAATAGGAACATCTAGTATCAAGAAGAAGCGGTCAACTAGTGTCTTCTGTGGGATGAATACCATGCAAGCAGACACGTAAGCTTTGCACGAATAAGGGAAGAGGAGTACCATTTCCGGTTGCCAGTGTGGTCTTCTCCATATGTCGCGGCAATCTTCTTCTTTTTCCTGAGGGAACCGATGTTTTGGAGGACGGTGGAGCCTTGGACGAACCCATGGCCAAATTGTTGACTATGTTGCCGTGGCCGTATGTCGGCAGAGGGGAAGCAGATTCGAGGGGGCGAAGGACGGCGTAGCAGGAACAACTCCGGTGCGGTGGACAATGGTGAAGTTGGAGCGGCAGCGGTGAGGCGTAGGACGACGTGGCTGAACTAGCTCGGGTATGGATAGCTCGGCCTCGGCTTCAACTACCAGCCGTGGAGGGTGCTGCGGTTGAGGTTGCGGTGGACGACGACATTGGGGTATTGGCTCTGACATGATGGAGGAGGGAGGCGGTTGATGGGTGGGATGGGGTGACGGACGGAGGATGCCAGGGTTTCGCGAATGGTGGAGAGGTAGTTTTTGCGCCCATGGAGTACGAATGGGGAATCGGACGGGTGGGCAAGGGGGCGGGGGGAGCTAAGGGAGAACCATATTTTGGTCTGGGATGCGCTTATTTTTGGCTTTTTTGAACTGGTGGGATGCGCTTGTTTGAAATTTGGGGAAAGTACAAACTTTGCACCCCTGTTAAATTTCGGACCTACTGCGGGTCAAGGGTAGGATGGTAATCCCAGGTGTCCCAAATAGTGGGCGGGAGTAATTTCGGCCGCGCGCATGTGTGCTTAGGCGGCCATTGTGTATGAATGTTTTTCGGAGGCGGTTGCGTGGCGTCTAGATGAAGCTACAAACCTACCCCGGTTTAGACCTTTGGACGCCGGGCCGGTAGGTTTCACGGGTCGGAGTTATTAGAAAAGTAATTTCCTTGTACTACCAAACATTGGTCTCACGCAGTTTCGGGCGAGTAGAGGCTCTTTTAGCGCTTCGTTTGAAATTTTGAAATAAAAGCATTCACGTTTAGAGTACTCTTGAACTTTGATGATTGATCTAAATAGACAACGCTAAATTTGACCTTGTATGTTTGAAAACATCATTAAATTATCCGCTTCTTTTTGAAATTTTGACACTTGAAAATCCTATAACTACGATTATTTTGGAATGGAGGAGCTAAATTTGAATCTATTTTGTACACGACTACATATGCTATTATGTACAAAATCAGAGCAAAGATTGGTGCCCCCATAATTTAGGTATGATCTACAAATGCCATGATATCGAATTCAAATAATTGAATGGACTTCATGTTGAATTCGATTTTTTTAAACCACCTTAAGTTGAATTCAAATGTATGCTAGTTCATAGGTAGCTATTTATAATGTTCATTGTGTAACTTTCGTATGTATAATGTGCTTTACACATAGAACATGAACTATACTCACATTTATATTCGATTGCTAAAGTGATGCATTGTCTGGAGTTCAAAATACTAACTATGTGGATCAATTATGTCGAATAATAACATAGACATGCTCAAATTTGATAGAATCTAGATGTCTGATAGATCAATGATCGTTCGTTATGCGAATTGCAAATATCATGATCCCGTCCTAATATTTGGATACAATTTATATCTTTAATCAATGTGTACATCAGTCTTATACGTGTAGTTTCACTCTCCATCGGTGGTCTCTCACACATGCTCACACAGTCTCTCTCGAGGTGTCTTTCTCGCAGACATGCTCTCGATATAACCCTCCCTCCCTCTCGTAACCATTTACGATTGTTTTTGCTAACCTTTATCACAAGCATTATTCTTCCTCTCACAAGCATACACACGCACAATCCCCATCGACCCTTTCTATATACATAGACCTGCCTACGTGTCTCATGTACGCACATTATCTCTAGGCCCGTCTCTCACGCATTGTCTCACACCTCTCTTCCTAATCGACGAGTATGATTCTAGCAGGGCATTCTGTAAGATGCCCCTTAAAATTAGGTTGGATGAATAGTAATACCAGAGATAAGGGGTGACCTTAGTCCGAGAACCTAGGGTTACAAATCCTCGTCGGCTTTGTCAGTGGACACAGAGTCCTTCACAATTCTACTATCTTTATCTTGTACGACTAGTCATCCATGGGTATCCCTACATGCGTCACGGGCCGATCAATGTGGCGCAGGATAGAACCGAACGAAGGGCCTCACCTCGACCCACCGGACCTCACGCGGTGACACACCTCTGCCCCCAGGTCTCGTTATCTTCTCACACCCACACATACCAGCACAGACACCACACAAAAAAAATCTCCTGGTGCCTCTATCCCCTCCCCCCTTGCATATACACACTCAGGGGAATCTCTCGCCATGACATCATATTCGTCTCTCTCTCTAGACCACTCTCATTTCTCGTGCTATCTCCCCCCCGCCAGCCCCTCTATCCATGCCTCTCTCGAATACGTAATACACACACATACCTCTCTAGGCCCTGCCAAATACATCAACTACACATTCACACATGTTACATCACGTAGCCCATTGATCTAGAAAGCCCTCTCTTCACGTTTATTTCGCATACAACATTCCTTTTGAATAAAGTGTGGCCAAAAAATTATTTTAAACTTTCTACATATGTACAACATTACAAAGTTATATGGAGGAGTATGAACGTTAATTTGCATTGCATGGTGCCCACAATGATATTTATTCTGCACTGTGAATTTGTATATTTTTATACTATATATAAAGTTAGTCATAATAAAGAGAAATGAAGAGCATCTCTCTCTCCATCGCATACCCCCCTCTACGCCTCTTTCACGTACACACACAAACTATCTCCAAGACCTCTAAAAGTAAGCCCCCAGCTCATTCACGCATGTTTCATCTTTCTCTCGCGATATATATAGTGACGATCACTGTATTTGATGCTAAAGCATGTATGTACATTGGACTTCAGAATCCACTCATTACGGTCACCATTTACGTTTTGTGGTTATTATACAGTCACGGGCTCACCGTACAACTCTGTATTTGCTCAAGACATGACTAGTTGACCAGTTAAATGCTCCACATGGCACCTCTAGTATTGCATCACATTATCTCACTACCATTGGGCCCACCTGTCGGCTTGTATCTACTCTACACTCTTATAAAAAATAGAGTTGGTGATGATGGTGTGCCTGCCATCCTGCAATATAGGCCATCTGATTTATATCTGACGGATAGGAAGGAAACTATGGCAATTTTGCAAAAAGGTACCCACACACCTCTCCAAGTTTGCAAATAGGGACTTCCCTCGTTCATCCTTTTCTCTCACAAGATAAACTAGTCACACAAATGCATCTTGATGTTATGTGCAACGCACGGGCATCTTGCTAGTAAGAATGAAAACAAACGATAAAAGAATATTGGACGGTGGTTCGGAGTCATGACGGCGGGCACAACGGACAAGGTGGCCTTGTATTGGTATGCTGAGCTATCTGTTTTAACATACAGGAGCTTGTGTAGTGATTATACACACACACACACACATGCACACGAACTGCATGCACGCAACACTCACACGAACACATGCAACCACGCACGCACGCAACACTCACACGCACACATGCACGCATGCATGCACACACCACATGACCAACAAATACTCTCACGATCAAGTGCTCAACCTACACATGCATGCACACACATCAGGCCCTGATAGACACATACACAACCAGGTGATTCCCGCGCATGGGTTGGAATCTTGTTGCGCCTGCGTAAATTTGTATTTATATGACCTTTTTCCTATGCAAACTGACAGATGGGACCCACAAGGAACGTGGTCAATTTAACTAGTCAACATGGTGCCACGCAGACTATTTGGCCGGTCAACAGAGTGCAATCCGATGCTGAACTGTGAGCAAGTGACCTTATAATCACCGCAAAACATATATAGTGTCTGTAATCCGCGTATTAAGTTCGGTGACCGTATTACGCTTTTCTCTCTATAGGCCCTCCAAAACTACATCTCTATAGGTTCTCGCATGTTACATCTAACAACTATGAAATACAACACTACTACTACACTCTAACACAATAAATAATATGTGTTTTTAGTTTTACTAGATATCATATTGTTACTTAATTATTTAGTTTGCATACATTAAAATTGTCTTTGAAATGTATGGCCAGTATCATCTACCGCGCAGGAAAAATCCTGCCCTTTCCTATTTAATCAGGTTTGTATCGATGGATCGTGCGAAACATCAAAACTATAGTACTATACAGTACAAGTGACAGTTCACTGGGCCGTTGTGTCATGTACTCCTCCGTCATTAGAGTGGAGCTCTCACTTTCATAAATGTTCTAGTCCCTTTCGTGACATGTGGGGCATCAAGCTACCGGGTCTACGTGCCATACCGAAATACAGTGCAAAGCAGCCGGGGTGAAGCACCCCAGTCATGGCGCCGGCGTAGTAACGAGCAATGAGGCATCAAATCATAAAGCTGCACCTTTCCCGCAGTTAAGTTGGAGGGACGAAGTAATAATGCTAAAAAAAGAAGTTGGAGGGACGAAGCAACCATTATTTCACTCATTGCTGAATCTGCTTCTCCCTCATCTTCTTCAAGTTAACCACGTGTTGCTTCTGCCTCATGTGGGACGCGGATCGGCTTGATAAAGCACTGACATGTGGGACCGCATGTTAGCAAACCACCAGGTCAACATCCTCTAAAAATAAGAAACCCCCCCCCACCATCCGCGTGGCAAAATCACCTTCTTTTTACTAATTTTGATTCTATAATTTTACAGATCAATATAATTGAGATTTGTATAGATAGCACACAGGAGCAAAACCAAGTGGTACGGTTAAGGGCATCCACAATGTGTAGCCAAATGTGAAAATGGCTTTAAGCATCAATAGGAACCATTGTGGACGGTGCTTCCAAAGCCAAAAAGATGGAACCGAAGCTCCCTGATTGATTGATTGAAGGAATAGAAAAATGCAACGTCTCTCCTCTTTCTCCCATGCTTGGACGCATGTACAGTATAGAGCACATAGTCTACTCCCATGTCCCTTCTATCACAAATCACAAAGCAGTGAGGCGTCAAATCACAAAGCACGGACGAAGCAACCATCATTTCACTCTTTGCTGACTCCGCTTCTCCATCGTCTTCTTCGAGAAACCACCTCACCACACTAAGCTGGACGAACGATGCTATTGTGTACTAGTAGTACAGTACTTTTACGTGTCCTTTGGTTCAACGGACTTCCTGGATGTAAATAAGGTCATTGTGTCGGCTTACAGGCGGCACTTGCGAACGACTTACGGTGGTCTCCCTCAATGGTGTTCTCCGTCGAACGCACTTCGCCAAACCACAACGTTCGAGATATCATCGACGTCACCGCAATGGGGAATGAAGTCAAATATAGTTACTACCTCCATTTTTTTGTACACAAGGCCAGTATATCAAAATTACAATTTGCAAAAGGCCACTAACACTAATCGAGGCAAAATTGATGGAGTTTGCCTCGTACTAGCAACCAAGGACATTAATATACCCTTGCATGCATGCGGAAGTGAGAAGGCTTGTTTGCATGGCGCTGCATTAATCAAGCGATGAGGAGTGAGATGGTTAGCTCTTTGGGCTTTGGAGAAAAAATACGCATTAATTGACACGTCAAATGAGGATTTGTATCGATTATTCCCACGAAGGAAAACACCGCTTTCTTTTTGTACACTAGTACTCCTAGTACGTACGTACGTATCCTGGTTGGGTTTAGGCTTTGCATTGCCATACTTCACCACACATTTTTGCCAAGCTTGCCTAAAGTTTTCAAAATGAAAAGGAGGTACACTTGCGCACAGCTGTCGCGGTCGCACCGCACCCTCACACGATCGCTCCTGCACGCCGTGGTCGCACCACACACTTACACAGTCGCTCCTGCACGCCGCAAACCCAACCAAGGGAACACACCATCACTGGCACGTGTTACCGCATGTGAACAAACCAAACTCAGACATCCTACCACTAACACATAATTTTCGTTCAAACAGTATGTTTATCCAACCGCATGTTGGGGAGGATCCGTACGGCCCGTGCGGCGGTCTGTTGGGGAAGAAGAAGAGGTGGGGAAGAAGGGTTTGGAGACGTAGGATATTCATCCAACCGCCTGAAAATGGTATACTGACCCAAATGATGAAAGTCAGGCGACTTGCATAACAATATATGTTTTTACACAACAAAAGATCCCTAAAAACAACAACATAAAGAAAAACTATCACTGCTCGCGGAACGAGACGGCCTCATCATCTTTGGCTGCCGGCGCGAACCGGCCGTAGATGCCGACGTGTGTCTCCGCATCGTGATTGTCCTCGGCCTCTAGCTGCCTGTTCACGTGGAGCGTGCGGGCGCTCTGCACGGATGAGAGCACCACCCAGTTCAAGTCGAGGACATCTGGTTCCGCCTGCAGGAGGGCCTTGATGGCAGCGGCATCCATGCGCTCCACGTCGAGTTGAGCCTCCGCCGCCCGGTTCAAGTCCAGGACGTCCGGTTCCGCCTGCAGGAGGGCCTCGATGGTAGCGGCATCCGCATGCTCTGTGTCGAGTTGAGCCTCTGCCGCCTGGTTCAAGTCTAGGACAGTCGGTTCCGCCTGCAGGATGGCCTCGATGGCAGCGGCATCCGCGTGCTCCGCCTCAAGTTGAGCCTCCACCGCCCGGTTCACATCCACGACATCCGGTTTCGCCTACAGGAGAGCCTCGATGGCAGTGGCATGCACGCGCTCCACGTCGAGTTGAGCCTCTGCCTCCCGGTCCTCCTTTAGTATCGCCAGGTTGAACTGCTGGTCCGCCTACACCATGGGGGACCCGGACGCCGGCACAAAGTCGACGTCCATCGTCTTATACCCATTAGGGGCCTTCTATGCCGCGACCTCCGCCATGAACATTGGATCGGCTTCCTCCTCCTCATAGCTTGGCTCCAGAGAACTCAGGGATTGGCCCGCCGCAAAGCAATATTGGGAACAGAGGTCTGTGGCGCCGACCGCCGCCGTGATTTTTACGTCGCGCTCCGGCATCAACATCTTGTAGTACGTGATCTTGCGGCGCACCATGGCTTTCCGGCGAACTAGGGGACACTTGATGCGGGCTAGGGGATTGAAAGGTGGGGGAATGGGCTAGAGAGGAGGTGTGGTTTTGGGGCAGTGGCTGGCGTAGGCCGAGCAGCGAAGGTTCTAGTGTGAATAGTGGTTCCGGTGATGACCGGTCATTCGGTTTTGAATGTACATCAATCTTGTCGCGTTGGCGTTGCACCCCGGCACGTTGGACCCTCCACGTCCCTCACCGAATGGAACGCGCTTCTTCTTGCGTTTTTGCTCTCTTGTGGGACCGCAGTTGAGAGCAAACCGACGTTCCTTCCCCTCCCCCGCCCGCGTCATTTATACTACCACTCCCTCCGTTTTATGCGGAGTAAATAAAAATAGAGGGAGTATACTATGGATGAGGATCCCCTGACGTGGCCGAACCCATTGAGTAACTGACATGCGGGGCCTAGCAAGCATGGGGTGCGCCAGTAAGTGATCGAAAGGGAGGGTAAGTCAGGGATACCTATGTCAGAGGATCCACTTCCACTACTACTCCCTCCTTCTATTTACTATACAGGGCCTAATGCATTTTTCGAGGCTAACTTTGACCAAATGTTAGAGTAATAATATATGACATGCAACTTACACAAAGCATATGATCAAATTCGTATGTGAAAGGAGCTTCCAATGATATAATTTTCACATTATACATCTCATGTACTATTAATCTTGTCAATAGTCAAAGACGGTCTTGAGGAACACATTAGAGCATGGTTAATAATATAACCAGCCGATGGCTATAAGGAACTGCCATGTCATCTATAGCCATCATCTATATGCACTCATACAGTAGTGTGGGCTATAAGGTTGGCTATTTCCCGCAAAGAAATATACGGTTGGCTATTGTATTAGTACTTTTTTCCATCTCCTCTCTATCTCTTTCTTCATATTTATTGTATTTAACTAGGAATGCGTATATAGCTAGGCTCTTGCATGAGAGCTCACTCCTCTTACTTTTTGACATCTCTCTCCTCCACATAGGCCCTATATAAATGGAAGGAGGAGTACTATGAGCACTGCATACTCTAGTACAGATGTTTTCAGTACTCCACTAGTACTATTGGACAGGGAGCTTAAAAAATTTACTATTGGACTGGCTATATGTGGCGAAATCCTAGTAGGAAGAGCATGCGCGAGAACAAGCACATTCACGTGGTTGAAAACAAATTGGAAACCATCTATGTGTGAATACAAATCTAGGAGTACATACGAATCTAAGAATATTGATTGGGCGTTGTTGAATGTTGATACTTTCTTCTATAAGTTTGATCCAAGTAGAGATACTTTGACTACACATAAAACTTATTTGTAAACTAGAAAGGATCGGAGGGAGTATATTGTACGTTCAAAAGTGAAACGAACATTGAATACCCTTTATATATGATTTGCGGATGCTATGATCACCGGTTCAAAATTTTGAATCTGCCTTAGGTATCACACATGCCCCCACTTGTTCTCTCTCGATTTCATCTCGGGGTCCCGAGATCGATTGAAAGAGGACTAGGGTGGGTACAATACGTTCGTTTCGCTTATGAACGTACAATATACTCCCTCTGATCCCCACA